>NC_092212.1:86431835-86448440 GCF_043381705.1 Parasteatoda tepidariorum | reverse complement strand
AAAAGAGAGATTTAAGAATTACCACCCACAATTCTCATCAAAATGATTTTAGAATCACACATATCTGTCCTATATTAAGCACCTTTCGAAACACAAATTGCAATTTGTGAAAATTAGGCATATTCACAAAATTTACATTTTATGGATATATTTTAAAGAAAATAAAGCTTGGTAAGTCTTAGTTATCTGTAAAATATTGTTCTACAATAGATTTTATTATGTTCAAAATACATTACTGATATTCTTAAGTAAGAACATAGAAAATTTGATGTTAAAATTGAAACAGATATGTTAAATAGATATATTTTGATAATTTATCTAAGTATATACATTTCCTGTAACCTAAAATTTGATCTAACATATTAAAAAAAGTATTTATATTTTAAAAACCGTGCAATTACACAAACTTTATCAATTATTTACTATGCTTGTTTAATGTAATATGCATTACTCATTCATTCAGTTTCATTAATTCTAATTCATTTCTCATGAAAAGTTTCACTGATGCTAGTTTTAAATGTTGGCTAGTATCCTGTGTCAATTGAAGATTGGTTTTTTTTTGATCAATTGGAATTTTTTAAAGTAATTTGAAACAGCAATGTAACTATTAACCATTCGTATTATTAGCTGATAAATTTAATAAATAATTTTCTGTTGTTGTCAAATAAGCATTATGATTTAAAAATATACAATTTCTGCTTCTACGTAATTGTAAAATCTGGTTGACATGTGCTTTAGCGTATAACAATAATATCGAATAGGTCCTTGAAAGTCATTGAAAAATCCTTGAATTTTTTTTAAAAGATTGAGTGGGAACCCTGTCTAAAAATCTTGATCTGGTAAAAGAAATGTTAGAAGTACAGCGTTGCCACTCCACAGGGAAACCTGGAATATACAAGGAATTTAAAAATCACTTAAGATAACAGAGAAAATGCAGGGAATTTTGAGTTTTTCTTTAGAAACTAGAAAATGCAGGGAATTTCGTTTCTTATTTTCGTGTTTTTTTAAAAAAAATAGTAACCATTCAATTTATATTTAAGGATGTTATTTCACCTGTATTAAACTATTTTATTTACTATAGCATTATTTGTTTTAAGTATGTTCAGCTATTCCTTAAGTTTTTCCAGCAATTCCAACTAGTATAGTTAACCCAATACATCTCATACAAGTGCACAGTGATTGCAATTTTCCTCTTAATATATTAATGTACAGTATTTTTTTCCCTCCAAATTTCAGTGGCAACCCTGTTATTTGACAATTTCAATTTTCTTACATGTGTGCAAAGATGCCAGCGTTCCTCTGCTCTGTGAGAATTTTTTTTAGTGGTAGCGAATGTTATTTTATAATTTAGTACATGTGATTTAAATTTATTTTTCCCACCAGAGCATGTGAATAATTTAAAAATTCTGTTAAAGCTTTCCAGACTCTCAGAGTGGAACTGTTGGTATCAAAATTCTGAAAATATTCAACTTTACTACTCAATATACAATTTTACTACTCAATAAAATATTTCGCTAATTTCTGTAATTTGAATTTTTGGAAGATGTACTATATACATGACTTCCTCTCATTATAGCTTCCGACCCATGAATCTTGAATGTGAAAATGATATGAGGTATGTCTATTGTGCTTCATGTATTTGTTACATCCTGCAAGATTGGTCTCATATAGATGTACAAAAAACAGTACAATACATCAAAAAGAGTAGGGTAAGTTTCATTTTTATTACACATCAGTCAAAAGACTGTTTTTTTTAAAAAAAAAATATGTATAAAGCTTGTTTCATTCATTTGGCTCATATTTTAGGATTCAAGAAATCATTGAGTTAAAAATCCATCCTAAATGATTAATTTTAAATAATCCCTGCAAATGACAGCTTGTGTTCATAACATTCCTAAATTATGCTATATCTAATACATAATAACTATAAAAAATTTGTGAACTTAAATGTATGGTGCACACAAAAAAAGGACCATAAGTCATTTATTAAAGATTTGAGTTCTCAGGAACTATTTGACCAATTTCGCTCAAAGTTCGCAAATCCATCATAAAAAAAGGTATGTTTATTCAGAAAAAGTATGTGTTTGTGTCTGATTTTGTAACTTAAAGCATATTTGACGTCCTTCCATTAAGATTGAGTCCTAGATCGTGAAGATCCTATCATCAGATCAAAAGTTACTCAAGAAGGTCCATTTTTTTTTCTTTTTCGCTCTGTGCACAAAATCCACCATTTTAAACTTAAAAAAAGGTAGTCAACTTATTACAAATGATCCGCTAAGTGCACCACCTTCAATTTAACTGTATGAGCCGGCAGAGACAATCATATAATAATTCATTTATTTACATAAAAATTACATTGAGCTTAATTTATAAAAAAACAAGTTTCTAAAATAAATTTTTGAGAGAGAAAAAAACTTCAGTTTAATTCATTTATAATTACTGCTTGATGAAAATAAATTTGCTTCATGTTTTTTTGAACGCATATTTTAGATCTGTGTAGTAAACTGTGAATTAAATAAATGTCAGAAATCAGTTATAAATTAACCTAATATTTTATAAGTAAACTTTTTTTTTATGCAAAACATTAAGTTTGAACTAATATTTTAAAAATTTATGTATGTGACTTCAAATCTTTTTCTTTCTTTTTTTCTAGAATTACGATGGAGGAATAGGACAAGGGCCTGGTTTAGAATCACATGGTAAGTATATCAAAGGGATTGCTGCCGTTAGGCAATTACTATATGCGACACTTTGAGAAGGTACAAAGTTTATGAGTTTTACTGTCTCAGCCTAGTTATTGTGAATGTTTACTTTTTTGTGACTTTATAAGCTGCCTTTAATCTAGGTCTTTCTCACTTCACATACACCTTTGTAAGTGAAATTTTCATCGTTAGTGTATTACATGGGTGCTACTCTTCTGTCCTGAGGCTGAAATCAGTCTTTAAAGAAAGGTCATAAAATTTTCCAAATTTTTGTTCTTGAAAAATATTACGTATCTTCTACTAAAATGTATAAATAAAAATTAGTTTTTATTGAAAATATTGTTATTTTACATAATTATTTCAAAATTATATTATTTCTATATAATTTCTATTTTTGCTTCTATTTATTTGCATCTGTTTTGCCATATATAATTTCTATTTTTCAATAAATTAAATTTTTCACATTTTTGTTCTTAAAATATAACGTATCTTCATAAAAATATATCAATAAAAATAAGTTTTTAATGAAAAGATTGTTATTTTACATAATTATTTCAAAATTGCATTTCTATATATATAATTTCTATTTTAAATGTTTTTTTAATTTTTCAGTAAGTAAAATTTTCCTCATTTTTGTTCTTAAAAAATATAATGTATCTTCTATTAAAATATATCAATAAAAATTAGTTTTTAATGAAAACATTGTTATTTTGCATAATTATTGCAAAATTATCAAATTATAATGTCACAGAAAATGTACTGAAAGTGTGAGAGTGACTGACATCTGTTTATGCAAATAGAATTTATAACTGATTCTGCTTGAGGTAGCATTTTTTACCCCTTCGTACTTTGAAATGCTGGGCAAAGTTATGTTAAGATTATTTTTTAAAAATGATATTTATAGGGCTAGGGCAAAATATTGATGATAAAATGAAAAAAAATAGATATAAATGGCTCCAAAAAATAGTGGTTTATTATTCAAAGATTGGTGTTAAAAGATGTACAAGGTTAGCTGTTATCTTTGTTTTGTATGCTGTAAGGAATAAATTAAGAAAAATGTAAATAATTGTATATGTATTCATTTTTTTCTTTTAGAAAAAAACAATCTAATCTGATATAATTATAATATGCATTAAGGGAAGGTATTTTTTGAAGTCAGTGAGCAGTACATTTCTGTAAATTCTTGTAAACAATACTAGACAGTGTTAATTGGTCAAAAACTAAGTTCAGGAGTCTTACAATGTTTTCAGTATGGCACCCATGTGTATGATTTCGTGATAAAATCTTTTACTTGTATAGTAAATGGATAATAAATGTTTTGAATAAAAGTAATTTTGTTAATTATTAAAAATCGAAACTTAATTAGGCAATTGTTTTTAAATAAATTGAATAGAAATAAGCTATATTTCCTTCTCTCTCTCTCTCTCTCTCTCTCTCTCTTTTTTAAATAAAAACTTCTTTGTGGCTGAAGGTGATTTAGCTAATCCATTTGTGCCAAATTATACTGAAGAAAAAACAAAGCAATAGAAAATAATCCTAAACTATGCCAATAATTCTTAAATTTGAAAACTTAAATTTCTCAGAACAAAAAAAGAAATAAATTTTATTACATGCATTCAAATACAATGTTTAAACTGAAAATTTGAATAAGAAGAAATGTTATTGCTGGCATAATTGAAAGACGCATTCCTGCACAAAATGCATCACCTTTGCAATATTTTTGAAATTTGATTTTGCTTAGCCTAATGTTTCTTCAGATAGTTTCTAAAGAGTTTGCCAAACAAAAAAGGTAGCAGTCATTCCGTCACTTTTGACATTTCTGCTGTGGAATATAAAGTATTCTGTAATGACCTTCCTTAATGTATATTTTGTCAGTTTACTTGTTAAAAATGTTCTTAGAACACTATGCTTAGTAATGAATCATAAATTAAGCCACTAAAAATGCTTTCAGGCTGTGATTTATTCAACAGGGTTGCCACTCCACAAGGAGAATAAGGAAAACCTGGAAAATACAGGGAATTTAAAATAAAGGAGAAGTTCATAAAATAACGGAGAATTTTGATTTTTTTTTCTTCAGAAACTGCTAAAAATAACGGGAATTTTGTTTCCCCCTTTTGTCTTTTAAAAAAGGGTGTCCACTCAAAGCGTAATTTATGGGATATTTAAGGATGATATTTCAGCTATACTAAACTATTTCATTTACTATAATATTATTTAAGAATGTTCATCTGTTCCTTTTTTTCTCTAAGTTTTTCCAGCAATTAAAAATAGTATGGTTAGCGTAATATAGCTCATACAAGAGCAAGTAATTGTTGTGTTTCCTCTTGATATATTATGTATAGTAAATATGCACAGGGAATTTTTTTCCTTCCAGATTTGAATGGCAACCCTGTTAGAAAAACAATAACCAGTTTGACTGAGGATTCATCTTAAATTCAGTTCCTGAAGAAGGAACTGTAATTGCACCAAACAGTACAAAAAATAATTTTCTATAATAAAATAATTATTTCTATTTTCAATAATAAATTATCAAAATATGAAAACATTCAGTTTTCCAATTAAATACTGTTTTGCAATCCTCAGTCAGATTGCATTGGATTTTTTAATAAAAGCTGTTTTTGATGAAACTCCTTCACGATATATCACTACAGCTATTTTAGAAAAAATGCAACCAGAATAAATAAAAAAAATATTTTATTATAGTGTATATTTTTTGCTAATAAAATTTTTTAAGGGACTCATTCATCAAATGTTGATTTTTTCCTGCAAATTATTTAATAATGCTGCAGTATTCTGTTATTGTATAGTATTCTGTGCAGTATAACATGTTAGTTTCTAAACTGTAAAAATTAAATAGATATAGTATTTAGAATGTTCTGAACTGAATGAAGTTTTTTAAATCTGAGAAGCATTTTATATACAAGAAATTATTAAACCTACTGGTGACCTTTATGTTCAGAGTCTATCTTTGAGTTATCAAAAAAAAAATTCATCTGGTTGAACTTTATGTAATAGAAATATTACCTTCATATTCAGAATATTTGAATAAATAATATTACCTTTATTATAAATAATATTACCAGTGAAAATAATATTACCTTTCAAAGGTGTTATAAAAATGCAAAATCTTTAATCCAATATAGAATTTAAAAAAAAAAAAGTTTTTTTTATGCATCTTTTAAATAAACTCTCTTAATACGATTCAAATCAATATTTTAATAATTGTTTCATGTGCCCCTTGAATGAAATAGTACTAAACAATCAATGTTAAATAAAATTCGCCTCATTTTGCAAAATTTCTTAATCAATTATCTATGAATCTATTCACTCTTCAAGATTATGCCTTTTGCAACTTGAAAATTTAAAAAAAAACCTTAGATGAGTTTTTAGTAATTCATTTTTGATTTCGACACAACCTTTTCCTTTTTATCCAGATTTTCTTATTTCCAAAGTCATCATTTGAATGACCATGAAACTTATGACTATTTTAATGACATTTGCATTTTTGTCTCTTTTAGAGGGTTTTTTTTTTTCTTCAGATTTTTCAGGAATTCTTTTTTAGTTTTGGAGCATTGTTTAAATTCTTTAGATATTTTCCCTTCCCCATTTTTTATCATTTTTATGGCATTTGGTAATTTTTATTATAAAATGCAAAAATATTTTTATTAATAATTTTATATTGCGTATCACAATTACCTTCAACCTATTATGCTATTGATATTAAATCTTTAGAAGTGTTCTTCGTTATAGGAATCCATCTTCTCTGATTCATATTGTTTAAAACATTACAGTTTTCTGGGAAAGAATTTTCTATCGTCCACTATTGAAAAAACTGTGTGATTTAATATACTGGAAGTTTATATGTTCATTCAAATTTACCCACCCTTAATATGGCTTCAGGCAAAGCATTTATTTTTTAAATTCAAATTTACCCACCCTTTATCTGGCTTTGGGCAAAGCATAGCAACATCTGGTGACACTTTACTGTGTGTTATATTTACCTTGAGTGATAGAAATGCTTCATTTATAGGAGGTTCTACCTTCTGTGCTGTTGCATCTCTTTATTTGATGGGAGAATTGGAGAAGGCGTTTTCACTCACAGAAATGAATGCTCTGAGGCGGTGGCTCGTTTTCCGTCAAAATCAAGGATTTCAAGGGCGACCCAATAAACCAGAAGATACATGCTACACTTTCTGGATTGGAGCCATTCTCAAAGTAAACAAACCTCATTTCTATTTTAAATATAAAAAAATATTAACATGAATCCTGAAATTTTGTTTATACAATGTAACTGTTATGTAAAATAATTCTGTCTCATTTCTGTTTTACCCTTTTTTTTCTGCCTTAAGACAGGGTTGCTACTCCATAGGGAGAATGGGAATACAGGGAATCTAAAAATCATCTAAAATTAACTGGGAAAATGCAGGAAATTTTGAGTTTTTCTTCAGGGTGCTTGGCGTTTTTAAAAAGTGCTTATTTTCAATTTTCGGTTTTTAAAAGTCCTTAAAGGTGCTTTTTTTTCATTGGGTGTTTTTAAAAGGTGCTTACTTTTCCCTTTTCCAAAATAAGATATTTTTTTCTTACCATGTTAATTTTTGCCACAAATTATCCAGAAAGAGGTTCTATTCAATGTTTTCACAATTAATTCAACCCCAATTTAATTCTGCGTACCGTCAGTCCGTTGTGTATGAAAACGCTAATTGTTTTATATGTTTCATAAAATGCTTGCGGGTCAGCATGTGCTTATACTGAGCTGGATTCAGTGGGAAGGATTTTTGTCGACTCATGTGCAACTCTGCTGCATTTTGCAAGAGATTCTCAATTTCAGAATTCAATTTCCGCCCTTTGAAATCGAATCGAAAAATCTCTCGAATTTTTGCTCATTTTGGGAACCAAATAAACATTGTCAATTCCTCCCCTTCCCCCCAATAGCGATAGAAAATTTTATATCTCTTCTTAGTTTTATCGCTAGTGACACGTCCTTGTGTTTGTCACTGGCAAGCTAATGGCATTTTCGGGATATTCTATTTATAGAACAGTTCCATAATATTTGAACTTGACTTTGGGATCATTCATTAATTAGGTATTTTCACGTGGGTCCCCAGAGCGATAAAAAATATGAAAGCTTCATCACCTCAAAATTTCCATCCCCCTTTTATTCATTAAATTTAAGAATTAATTGAGAATTTTTAGCTTAATGTTGTTACTTGAGGAGATCATCCACCAACTGTCTAAAAATTTTGTAAACATTTGTTGTACTTCATTGCTTTTTTTTTTGCTTATTTCTTTTTATTAATTATTATGTTACTTTTAAAATTTTTAGTATTAATTTGTTTTATGAGTAGAGCCTGACTAAGGCAGGGGCATACAGAGCAGTTGCCCCAGGCCCCCTAAATCGAATAGAAGGTTTATTTTAGGCTTCCTTCCTTAATGAACAAAATATCAGTACAGTGTAAAACCCATCAGTTTTATGTTAGCTTTTTCATTAATCTATTGCATGAATGCAAAAAATCTATGTTTCATAAATCTATTGCTTTTTAGTGCGAATTCAGCTAAATTTTTGCAATTACGATGGACAAATTCGACCAATCAAAAGCTTTTTTTATTATTTTTTTTTTATTTATTTTTTTTTTTTTTTATATCACAAAATGTGATATGTTTACAAAAATACAGGCTTCTGATTCACTTAATGAGCCATCGTAATTTCGTAAATTTAGCTGAATTCCGCCCTCATGTCAGCAAGGATATGAATTTTTTGCAGCTAGATAACAAAGTTAACAATCAGAAAATTGCATTCGGCATGATGGTCATAGAAATGTCAGAAAATCAATGAAATGGACGGAATAATATTTCGTCTGCCCATTTGGGGGGGGGGGCATTTATAGCTATTTTAGGTTCTAGTCATTTTTCTTGTTATATATCTAGAATGAGGTGAAAAATTTAAATACCTCCATACATTTCGGTTCTTCATTACTAAAATAGTGAAGCAGAGGAGGGGCCCCCAAAGAAGTTTTTGTCCCGGGCCTCAATTAAGCTAAGTCGGGGCATGTTTATGAGAGATCAATAATCTTTAGAGCCAAGCTTTTAAAAAAGTATGAAGTGAGGGGCTTTTTTAAAATTTTAAATGCAGCAAAAAATCTTATGGTTAGTAGTGAAAAGATTAAGATTTGTCATTCCAAAAAACTTTAATTAATTTCTTAATGATTAAAAACAATTGAAATAAAAAATTTTATTATCACAGATTTATTAAATATTAAGATTGTTGGGTAAGAATGTCTAGCTTCAATACTCATTGTATTTACATCTCAAAATTATTTAAACATTTCATTAACGAAATTTAAATACTGAACCAAGTAACAAATAATAATAAAAAACATTCCTTTAGGGGCCATTCATTAATTTACATTTACCTAATATGAATTTATTAGAGTTTTTTTTTAGTCTGCTTAAGGGGTAACAGTACCCCAAAAAAATGACCAAAATATCAATATTTTTTTAATTGCTTATAATAAAACTTCAAGCTATTTCAAATGCACTGGAAAAAAATCATCTCTATCTACATTTTTAAAAAAGTTATAAATGGTTTTAGATTGCCCTAAAGCAGAAACTTGATCAGCAGACAGACTTTAAAGTGCTTTTACTCATAGATGATAATTTTGTGTTTTAATCTTAATTAAATCCTTAAAAAAAATTTTGATTTAAGATAAAACTTTGAAGTAAACTTTTTTATCTTAAGTATAATACACTTCTTATTTAAACTGTGCGTGGAACAAGCATTTTATGAGGTATTACAATTTTTACAGCATGTTATGTATACCTAACAGGAATTTTTAACCTTTTTTTTTTCACTTTTTTACAAAATAATCAATAAAAAATGTTCTAATTGATATATCAACAAATAAATGCATGAAATTGTTAAGATAAATATTGTAAGCACTAGGAAATTAAAAAAAAAATGTGAAAATATGTGCAAAATAAAAAAGCCTTAAGGATTTAGAAATTTTGAATTTTTTAAAGTTTAAAAAAAAAATTAAACAGTTTAATTATTTTTTGAAGATAAATTATTGAGTATAAATTAAATGAGCATGTAAAGCATCCACAAAATGAATGATTATACCTTTATTTAAAAAAAAATTTGCAAGGTTACTGTGACCCCTTAATTCTTTACATATCTTTATAAATTCGATATGATCAATAATGTTTATCTTTTTAATGTGTTATTGAATATGCTTTTATAAATAACTCTTATTTAAATCTAAAAAATACTCTCAATAACCTTTTTAAATAATAGTTAAATTAATTATAATTTTGAATAAAAAAAAGTTCCACGTAATTAAATAACATAATTATGTAATTATTAATTTAAAAATAGAATGAGCTACTTAATATTGAATATCTTTAAAATTGTGTATAAATTGTTTTTCTGGTGGCTAATATAATCAAGAAAAGAGTTCTTTGTCAGAAACTAGATAATTTATCATGATCATGTAAAGTCTTAGGATATTATTTTGCATTTTGTTAATGTATTTATGAAGAACTTTCAACAATAGGATGAAGGAAAATTTTCTTATTAGTACGCATATATATCTTTATTACAGGATTGGGATTTTGATGTCAAAAACTGGTTTTAGACTTGACACGTCAGAAATTGTTGAAATTTGATAAAACTCAAAAACCTGTGACAAGTTTCATTTGGGTCATTTTATTAGACATTAAATCATGAAAAATACTTGCATTATAAACTATAATTGAAAATTATATTAATGTATCATTTATATAAAATATGGCCAAAATCCATAAATTATTAATTACTTTTTTCTGAAAACATGGCACTTTTAATATATTACAAGTAAAATCTTTGAGTTGTTAATTATTATCAATCTAAATATTGATTTTAATTATTTTATGCCTAAATTTAGGCAGATTTTTTAGATTAAGTGAAACTTAAGTGGTTGCCAATAACTGTCTGATCTCAACTTATAAAAAAAATTTTTTTTTTTATTCTTAATGTTTGTTATTATTACTTATGTCCAGGTTAGCAGTATATGTCTAATCATGATAACGAGGTTCTGTGGGAAATTCAGGCAGCCAAAGAAAAATTTTCTATCTAAAAATATTCCTGCAAAATATTTTATTCTTAAAAAAATATCTCGCTTTGAAAATTTTACCTTGTTAAAAAACATAAAGTGTCAATTTGTGTATTTATTAGTTTGAATTCCTTAAGTTTATGAGTGGGACCTTAAATTACTACTATTTTAACATATTTTGATTTTTAACAAAGGCTAGCTTATTCAAGAATTATGTAAAATAAAACAAATTTCTATTCTACAATTCCTATTCTTTCAAACAAATTTCTATTTAAACTTTACTTTCCAAATATAGTTTTAAAAAGTTATTTTACTGAAAGAAAAATGTTAAAATTTTTGGGAAAATTTTGATTAAAAAAAACTGTTTTAAGGAAATATTACGGACTGAGATTTCTCCTGCATACATAAATATTGACGATAAATATAATATATTCCCTGATAAGTAAACTAATTATAATTTATAAAAAATATAAATGTTTTTTTTAAATGAGTTAATAATTTTTTCAATTCAAGGATTTTTTTTAAGTTTCCAGCAATATTTGGTACAGTTATTAGAATAAATTTCCTAATTATATGTTATAATAGTTAAGTAGGTCAACATTCTAGTCTATACAGCTGAACATCGATTGAAAGAACGGTTTCGAATTCCGTTCTTATTCATACAAAACTGAAAAAGGAACTTAGAGTCATAAGGACTTCAAAACTTTTTTTTCTTTATCGCTTGCTTTGGGGAAAAGAGGGGTGAAAATGGAATAAAATGAAAATTGATTTTACATACAAAGAATAAGATGATTGTTAATTTTTTTTAAGGATAATTGCTTTTTAATGTTTTTTTAATAGTTAAACAAATAAGGGGATTGGATAAATTGCAATTTGATATTTTTATTTGCAATTATATATTTACAATACTATAATGTAATACACATTTATATTTTTATGTATATTATAATATGCATTTTTATTTATAATTATTTAATTTTTTTCTGCACCAAACTTGGGGTTTTGGCAGTAATTTTCAAAACAAAAAGAATGCAATTTAAGATAATTCACGGACATAATATTGATGGAAAACTTGTAATTTCACATGTATGTTAATTATAAATACTTCATATTTAATAAATACTTCATATTTATTATTGCTAATAATTATCATTATGCCAAAATTTTGGGTTTTTGGCAATTGTCAAAAACTTGCCAACCCTGTCTAATTATGATACTTTTTTAAAGTGCTTAAACTAGTTTTTGAGTGCTTGAAAAGTGCTTATGTCTGGTTGAAAAATTTGACTATGCACCCTGTTCTTTACAAAATGGGAAAATTCAGGGAATTTTGTTTCTTATTTTCGTCTTTTAAAAAATGGTGACCACCCAAAGCGTAATTTATGGAATATTTAAGGATGATATTTCAGCTATACTAAACTATTTCATTATTCAGCTGTTCCTTTTTTTTCTCTACAAGTTTTTTTCAGGAATTAAACCTTGTATAGTTACAGCTCACCCAAGAGCACAGTAATGGAAGTGTTACCTCTTAATATGTTGTATAATATATACAGGGAATTTATTTCCCTCCTGTTTTGAGTGGCAACCCTGTAAAAAAATTAATTTAGTAATGCAGTGAAACCCGAGCAATTGACCACTTGTGAGACAGGTGGTCAATTCTAAAAGGCAGAAATTTGCCAGTTTGATCATTTAAAATCAACTAAAAGAGGTGGCCATCATAAAAAGGATATAATAATGTTCTTAACAGTTTTCACTGTATTATGTAAATATTTTAAAGGAAAATGTGTGTATTGTTTATATTCTGATTTGTTAGTGTGAAAAAGCAAGTTTATATTTTGTGAAATTTTTAAGCTTAAATTTAAGACTTCTCTCCTGGCTTTTTTTTTAGATTATATTTTTCGAATTGTTGCCCAATCCTTCTATGTCTTGAGGATCAGGAATCTGAATTGATAACTTCAAAGTCATGAGTTGCATAAGTTATTACCTTTGTAGAATACTTAGCATAGACTTTATGTAATCAAACTTTGAAATAGCACTTACATTAAAATTAAAAATACATTTTAATTCAAATGCCAATTCTGCCTATGCCAATATAAGAAGGAAATTATTAACTTGATCATAATTAAACTAATATTTTTAGCACAAAATTACAATAATGTTCAAAATTGTTAGAAATTTTTTTAATAACATATTTCTGAGATAAATAATAATAGTGTCTGTATTTTTATCATTAATTTTGCCATAAATTTTGTGAATCTTTTGTGTTTTACATTTGTGGTCAAAACTTTTGACTCTTGAATTTTTTCCCTGAGTTTATTTCTAAATTTGAAATTTTTCAAATGTATTTTTGTATTTTAAAGGAAATTTGGAAAATATGGAATTTGAACAGCTTTTAATGCAGTTAAAATATTACATAGGCATTGAACCCTTCTTCATCCTTCCAGAAAAAATTAGCAAATCATGTCTCGAATTGTCTTAAACTGCTGTGCTTGAGTGGTGTTGTTGTTTCTTTTTTTATACAGTCGAACCTTGCTACAGTGAACCCTCAAGGGACCGAAATTTCGGTTCACTTCTCTATATCCGTTCAGCAAACAATTTTAACGAATGGTTCCTAACACCCCCTTTTATAGCACATTATTTAAATAAATGACTGAAAAAATAATACATAGCAACAAAATGTGTTAACTTTTATTACTTTTCGTTTTGTGTACAAAAAAAAATTTTTAATCTTTAACTGATGAGCAATCCTCAATGTCAGATATGGAAACACTCCCCGACTCTCGGATAATTTTTCCTGAATACATGTTATTCCGCTTTTTAAACCCATCCATTCGAGCACACAAAAGTAGTCTTAACAAATCGTTCAGCAAATTCATCGGCTTTGACTTGAAGCATTTGTCCAGATACTGGAAGATTGTGGCTTCTTAAAATGCTGAATCAATTCAATAATGAAGCAAAGAAGAAAAAATGCTTATTGCTACATTCCATGCTATTGGTGGTTTAAAAAATTGGTATAAGTATTTATTTTGAAGTATTGTATTTTATATGTATTATAAATGAAGAAAATAAATCAGTGGAAGACAGAAAAAAGTTCATAATATTCAACTTCTTTTTTTTTTGGTTCACTATATCCATAAAAAATAACATACGTGGGTAGCAAGGCAACGGGGCGAACATTTTGTTCACTGTATCCGGGGGTTTGACTGTATAATGTGCAGTATATTATTTTGTATTATATATTTTTTCATTTACTAATGTGTCTTTTTTTATTTATAGATTTTAGATTCTTATGAGTTTGTGAATGTTCCTGAAGTTTTAAAGTTTGTTCTTTCAACTCAGGATAGCATTGTGGGTGGAATGTCTAAATGGATTGACGACTCTCCCGGTAACTCTCTCTCTTTAAATTGCATATTATCTTAGCATAAACCTTAGTTACGATATAAATGCAAACACAGGGTCAGAGGTTTCTTGTTTAAAACCAATCTGCTAAAATTATTAAGAATATAGGCTATAATGCAAGAAAATGAAGTAAAAAACGTTTAGTAATGACTTCATTTACACCAAAGTAAGAAAAATGTGTGGATTTCATTTGAGTATGTACAAAAATTATGGCAGTATTTTAACATAAACCTAGTTATAATCAGTGTTGCCAGGTGCCGATAACCGTTCACCCCCAGATGGCATTGTAAAATCCCCTAAAATTTTTGAAGAAACCCCAAAATTTTTAACTTAATGTATAAATATTAAAAAATAGTACAAAAGTTAAATAATGTATAAAAAACGTTGCTTTAATACTTTTTAATATTTTATTATCAGCAAATTAATCGTTTTTACAATTCAATCGTTACATTATCTTTAATTTCTACTAAAATATTTAAGATATTTTTTTCAATGCTTTTTGACACGCACATTTTTTCATAAATATTTTATTATCAACGATTTAATTTTTTAATCCTAACATTTTGCTTATATTTCTGATAAAATATCCAACATATTTTCGTAAATGCTTTCTGATTTGTATATCTTTTCACTGTTAAACATTTTTAACATGGAAGAAGTAGGTACAAAATTTTGACAACCATTAGAAAGTTCATATGGAACGCGCAAAATAGCATTAGCTGAAGTTATAGACATTTTTTTCTCAATTTGTCTTTAATATTTAATATGGAGTTTGAAAATGGAATACTTAATAAAGCTAAAACAAGAGTCCAGCGAAGTAAACTTAAGTCGAGTACTAAGTAAATTTAAGTCGAGAATCGAACTAAGAAATAACTTACTACATTCAACAAAGGGGTTAAATTCTAAAATTAAATCTTAATCTTTTTGTCTTGGTTTAACATATTGATTTTCATATTACCATCTCACACATTCATTTATAAAATTTGATATTAGAACGTATCCAAAATGAAACTAGAAAAATTCACAAATAACCCTAAAACAAACCCCTAAAAACAAATTCCCCTAAAATACCCACTGAAGATAAAAAATCCCCCTAAATTTAGGGGGAAAACCCCTAATCTGGCAACACTGGTTATAATATACCATGTCAAAAACACCAGGGAAAAAAAATTTTATACCCATAACCTCAGATTTTGTTGAAATTTGGTGAATTGTATTAAGGTGTGTTAATTGATGGCCAATGTTAACCTTATACTAAAAGTTATCCTTACAATTAAGTTTGACCTATCATAAACAGCAGCATAAAATAAAATGTGTGCATCATATCTGAAATACTATCTGCCAGAGTCTTTTTACTTAATATGTTTGTGTAGTTAATTTTGAAAAATAATTGTTTATTTTCAACTTTATATAGTATAGTGCGGCTTTCAGACACCCGGCTCGCGTCGTGGCTGGTACTATGGTTACAAGAAACAGGGTGGTCCCCCACCTGGAAAACCTTGAAAACCTGGAATTATCAGGGAACTGGAAAATTTAGATAAAAACCTGAAAAAATCAGGGAATTTTAAAGAAAAGCTGGATTTTTTTTATAGATTTTCTTAATTTAAATTATTTTATGATCCGTTATACCGACTTTTTTTAAATGGAAATTTTTCGCGAAGCAGTTGAAATATCAACTTAGCAATATTTTGCATGCGTCAAAATTTACTCCATTAATCCCTATAAAACTAGAATGCCACATAAAACCCATAATTGCTAAATTAATGGAGAAACCTTTTTGGAGACAGTTTAGGAAAGGCAAAGATTGTGGTGGAGGTTGAAGAAGGAGTTAAGATATTTGCTTCTGTTTATAAAAGTAGCATTTGTTTCACTTCTAAACTGTGGATTGAATCCATTTATCGTTTGTTTCGATGCTTTAAGTTTTTTTCTTTCTTCTGACTAATTGGTTAAGAATGTTTTAGTATTTTTAATTTCATAAAATTCACCACAAATTGGTTGGTCATAATTTAATAGATTATATGTTATACTCTTTTTCTAAAAGCTTTTGTACACCCATTCAAATCTGTGAATTATTTTTTCTCAACAAAGTCAATCAAATCACATATTTTCTTACAATCACTAACAGCAATGTTTGCCAACAAATCATACAATGCTAATGCTAATCATATAATGCTAATTTTCTCGATTTCATTTTAACCTTTAACAACATATTTTAATTTTTTAAAAAAAAAGGTTCTTTTAAAGCAGTGGTTCTTAACCTATGGGTCGCGGCCCAAAATTGGGTCGCGAAGCATATTTCTTGAGTTGCACTGAGTCGAACCAAAAAAGTTAGTAATACACCAAATAATAAGTAATACCAACACCTCCTAGAAGAAGTCATTGTGGCTTACTCAGCCTAGGTTTGACTTTTTTTTGGGTCA
>NC_092212.1:86389706-86430610 GCF_043381705.1 Parasteatoda tepidariorum | reverse complement strand
TTTTTTTTTTTTTTTAGGAATAAGTTAAAATGTCAATTATTTTCAAAAAGTTATAAATATATTTTAATTTGGTCAATAAAAATTATTAAAAACACTTGATTATTAATTAAATTTTCCTTGGATCAAAAAGTAATTTTGTTTCACTTTATTTTTAAAAAAATAAATAAAAAAATTGTAAGTTAAGAAAAATTATCATCGTAGGATTGAAGATTTTTTAAAAATATGATCTAAAATGAAGCAATGAAAAAATTGTGACTTTTTTTTGGGTCGCGACATGAACATATTTCACAAATTTGGGTCGCGGCTTAAAAAGGTTAAGAACCACTGTTTT
This sequence comes from Parasteatoda tepidariorum, assembly GCF_043381705.1. Lineage (NCBI taxonomy): Eukaryota > Metazoa > Arthropoda > Arachnida > Araneae > Theridiidae > Parasteatoda > Parasteatoda tepidariorum. Next base: position 86,430,279 of record NC_092212.1, on the reverse strand, counting down.
AAAGATCAACCATATGTTAACATAGTTATATTAACATTTTGTTGGTAAATATTTGATTTTTAATTCAAAATTTGACATTGTGTAGTAATAACAATGTCGAAAGTTTCTTAATGTTACTCTTTTTCCAGAGATGATATTTCCTAAACTGTTTCTCCTTTTACCTTAAGAAAATCGTAAAAATAAGGGAATGTATGGGAAACATGTTAAATGTTGTATAAATAGAGGATATCAGTTTTTTTATTCATATGTGATTATTGGGAAGGAGAATGAAACTGTTTTTTTGTTCTGCACTGTGCGTGTTTCTAGTTGTAAAAGCAAACAAAAAAATTTAACTAATCTAAGCCAAAAAATCATTTAGTTAGATAGGAATTCTTTAAATATTTTAATTTCAAATTAGAAAAGAATAAAAATAAAAAATTTATCCAGTTTTTTTCTATGAGATATGTAATAAGAAAGTTGACAATTTTGCCTTTGTGACATTAATTTTTTAGTACTGCTTATCGTTCTTGAAAACAACATTGTTTAAACATTTGACTAGATATTGGTATTGACAGATATTGGTTTAAAGAAAATATGATCAATGAACTTCACAAAGAGTACTGTTTGGATTAAATAAAATATAAATAAATATAAAAAGTTATTAATGCGTAATCGCCTGAAATTATTGTTTTTTATTAATTATTTTTTTGTTTAATGAAAATTAGGGATGCAACAAATATTCGATTACTATTCGGCCAAGTATTTTTTGTCAAAGTTTTTATAGATTAAATAGAGTTAACTAAAATAGTAAACACAAAACTTTAAAAGAAAAAAAGTTATCAGAAGAGCTTTTAAAAATGCCCACAAAAAATTATACACAAAAGAGAAACATAAAAAATAAAAATTTGTCATAATTAAACTAAACTGATGGAATATCATATTTTAAACTGAACATCTCTTTTCCAATTATACTGTATTTTTTTAACATTTTAAAATAAGGGTAGAAAAAAGAAATAATTCTGATAGAAACTCTCTAAATTGCTCCATAATAAAACTCTTGATAAAAACCGAAGTTTTTTTTTAAAAAAAAGCTAAATCGAAACGAGAAAAAAAAATTTCTTAATTTTTAAAAGAAAATGTAAAGCTTTTTCAAGTTGTGGAGATCAAAAATAACGTTCTTCAGAAACACTCTTTAAAAAATGCTGTATCATAATAAAAACTTTGATAAAAAGTTAATAAAAAAAAGGCAAAAAAAAACAGAAAAAAAAGCATTCTAATTTCTTAAAATATAACCTTAAGGTTTAAAATCACAGCATTTTTTTTTTGTTACCAGCTATCTGTCTTACCGTACTAGAAAAAAGTAAAAATAAAATCCATCATAAAATGCTCAGTTAAAATGCTGTGATATAATTAAAACAGAAAAGAAAACAATCTAGATTCTTAAAACAGAAATTTTGCTCTTCCATTTATCTTCCACAACATAATTTTGTAAGCACATGAATATTAAAACTTAACAAAGATGTGTAAAGACTATATCTGATAATGGATAACAAAAATACTTTTTTTTTCAGAAAATACTATTTTCAGTATTAAAGTTTTGTCTTAAAAATTAAGAGAATATTTTTTGTTATTTCTCTGTTTCTTTTTTATTCAACTTTACAACTTCAGTTTCCTTTTTGTAGCTATTAGTTAGTTTTTATTTATCTTAAATATTTCTAATAGATAACTTTTATAATTTTTTCTCCTTACCCCACACTAATATAGCTTTTATAATTTTTTCTCCTTACCCCACACTAATATAGCTTTTATAATTTTTTCTTCTTACCCCACACTAATATAGCTAAGTTTTGATTAATTTTAAAAAAATGAATAAACTTATTTATATATAAAAAAATATACATTAATGATTTTTTTTTTTTAAGAAAAATGCTACTATTCGGCTACCAAATATTTGGTATTCAGACAATTTGTTTGGCCGACTATTCGGTATTCAGCAATTCTGCCAAATTACAGCCCTAATGAAAATATACTAACAATACTTGTCAAAGTTTTTTTTTTTTTTTTTTGANGTACAAATTATAATATGCTATTCGGTGCACTTTGTGCAAAAAATATATTCACGTTAAACTTTTTTTATTCAATCAAAACAATATATTTTACATGCTAAACATATTATTTTCTCCACATCCAACTTGTACCAAAATGTTAAAAATTCAAAAAAATAATAATAAAAAATATCTTGCTAAGTTAAAATAAATGTACTTTAATTGTTTTTTCAATATTATATATTAAAAAAATATCATTTTAAATAAAATACTCTACAATTTTTGTACTTTTATTGTAACCATCCCTTACTTTGTGAAAAAAAAAAACACGCTAACCTGGAAATTTTAAGATTTTTACCTGGAAAAATCAGGGAAATGTAAAACCTGATTTAAGTAGCCACCATGAAGGAAAAGGCACTTTGATTAGGGGTGTGGGGTGAATAATTTTGCCTTAATCTTGGCATAGGTCGTCGTAAGTAAACCAATTGAGAGCTTTCCTCCATTTCACCCCCAATAGAAGCGTGCTCTCGCTTGTTACTATAGTAGCAGACAGCCCCAGACTTTTATTTAGCCTGGAAGAGTTCTCCTCTAAGCCACACTATAAAGGTATTTTATTATATATTTCATATAAATTAATCAGGCAGAACAGGCGAATATATTAATAATTAAAAGGGAATTTTTTTTTCTGAGTGTTTGTGGTCTCTAAGTTAAGAAATAAAAATTGACTTCGTATGAAAGTGTTGTGGAAATATAAATAATAATGATTTAAAATTTGTTTTCAGATATGCTTCATACCTATCTAAGCATCAGTGGAATATTACTGTTCAACAAGAACTTACCACCTTTAGTTCATCCTGCGCTGAACATCAGTGAACGAGCGGCTCATTCGTTGTCTCACATTCATAAACAATGGATGCTCCAAAGTTGATAGAATACATATATCATTTTAAATTTCCATACACAAGCTTTAAAAAAATATAAAATGTGAGGAGTTTTTTTTTTTTAACTTTAATGGTTGGAGTGTATTAAAACTTGGTAAATCCATATTGGAAAAGTTTTAGAATAAGTTTTAAAAAAAGATGGAGCTTCAAATAAAAGTCATCAGCAACAGGGATGTACAGAAGATTCTGAAAATACATTTTGATGGATTTGACATGTTTTAATATCCAAAGACACAATTATTTTCATTTCTGTTAAAAATGAAATATTAATCCATAATTTATTTAAATATAAATAAAGTTATTTTTCTAAATGTTCTGCTTTTTTTCCTTGTTTTTACTGTTGTTTTTTTTTTTATAGGTTGACTTTTTTTTAGCAATAAATTAGCAATTTTGAATTTTTTATTCAAATATAATAGAACAGAATGACGATTTCCATCACAGATTTTTCATAGTTGTAGTTGGATTACAGTGTAAAAGCATTATAAAAAAAGTGTGATTACAGTGTAAAACTATAAGCATTTAAATACAGTTATAGCAATTTTTTAAAATTTTGTCAGTTTTTTTTTTCCTAATTTAATTTATTCAGTTAATTTTCAGGGTTCCTTAATATGTTTTTTTAATTCTTTATGTTATGGTTTTTCAAAATAATTTTAAGTCAAACTTTTCGAATCCAGAGTAATATATTAAAGGATAAAATTGGCTACCTCTAGAAATTATGGATTGTAAAAGATGGCTGGTATAAATTTTCTGGAAGTTTCATCCCCTTTTCCCTCCTCAGTAAATTACCAGTTTAAAAATCTCCGTATGTATCTAACCACCTAAACTAAGATAATGTGAAATATATAGTTATTTCAATGTTTCTAAAAACAGATAGTGTTTAGTGGTCTAAAACCTGTCAGAGCATTCTTTTTAGACAGAAAAATCATGATAGGATCCTTATTTTACAAAGATTTTTGGCTGTCATAAAACTACCATATATTCCTGTGTACAAGTCGATCCTTTAAAGCTTTTTAATACGAGATAGCAAATTTCTGTTATGTCTGTTGTATTAAGTTCACCGCTGAAAAAACCAAATATAATATGAAAATTTCTAAAATTAAAATATTTATAAAGAAATTATTAAGTCTACAGAATTTTTAAAAGTTAAAAATATTGAAACTTTTGAATAATTATCTTTTCTTATTTTTTTCTGAATGTAATTTAAAGTATTATTTCTACTTAAAAAAGAACCTTATAAGTAAAGAAAATATGAGAGAAAATGCAAAATTAATTATGTGTAGCATATTAAAAAGAAAATATGAGATTCTTCATAATTGTCTGATTATTTAAAAAACATTGATATTTCACGATCGACAAATAACGTGTGAGTGGACCCTCTGATTTTCGTAATTGGGTGTTTGATAAGATTACTTGTACACTGGAAATAGAAGTTATAATGGATTATTTATGTATCGCTTAATGGTTTTTTTATTGTTAAGATATCCCATTACATTTTTCTCTTCCATCATAACAACTGATGCATTAAGTCCCATTTGCTATTTTATTGATGCAATGTTGATTAAAATGTTTGCACTGAACCATTCATTCCAATACAGCAACTGAATTTTAGATTTAAAAAAAAGGTTTTAAGAAATTATTCAATTCACTATTTTCTTTGTTACCAGGCAGAAATGTAACTTTGAATCACTTTTGTATAAAAATAAAAAAAAAACATGACATTTGTATTTCAAGTACTAGGTGCAGGCGTGATAAAAAACAACAGTTTTCTGGTTTAAACCAGGCTTTTTGGTTTTGACCATGTAAAAAAAAAAGAGTATCTACTAATACTTAAAGCTCTTATTTGAAATTAACCAAACCATTTTAAAGTATTTCAGAGTATTTAACTATTAATGTATTCAATGTACAATTCAAAATATCAACTTCTGTACATTAAATATTCTTACATAATAAAATAAGGAGAGCCGAATGCTTTCATATTACTCCACTTTTACATGCAAAATAATCACTCAACATTTATAATTTATTTTAGTTATTAATTAAGAGTGATTCCTCATCTCCTTTCTTATCTGTTCCTGTAATATAATATAATTCTATATTTCAGCATTATTTAATAAATATCATTATTTAGCTGTGTACAAATTATAATATTAGTTTTAACTAAGTTTTATGAAACATACATTTCTTGTTCTTTTAATCTATTGAATCAATACAAATTTTAAGGCAATATGTTGTATATATGTAAGTATAATAATGATTAAAGATACTTGAAAATTAGGAAATGAAAATGTACAAAAATGTCATGGATTTATAAAAAATAGTAAAAGTAAGTTTTAGTACTAATAGTTTAATAATAAATGCAGTATAAACTACTTTTTTCATTTATTTTAACATAATAGAGCTTTAAATTTAATAATTTCAGAGTTTGTAGTTGTCATAAAATTTCTTTTGTCCTAATATTTCTGACCTGTATACGTGTTCAGAACATCCAATTTTTTTAATAAAAACTATGTAGTTCTTAACCCATTAGATGTTGAGACTTGCCATGCATGTTTTTCATATAAATAAAAAGTGGTGACCAATGTATTTCGCTATCAGAAAGTAATAATGTCTTTTTAATTACCACATCTTATAGTATAGTATTTAGTGTAGGTATCAAGTTAGATTTGGTGACTAATCAAATCAACTAAAAAATAAAAAAAAACTATACTTTTTTATCAAAAACTTTCTTTTAGTTTTAAATTTGGCTGTTGTCTCTTAGTTTTCATAAATCACCAAGAAAATTACTTTCAAGCTTATCTTCACTGTATTTTTTGTTTCAGTATTATTGAAACCATACTTTGAAGTATTTTATTAAGGAGATCATTGACTCGATTGAAAATTTTAGATATCGTATACCTCTGAGTATAAGTCGAAGTACTAATCTCTGTGTGTGTCTACTTTAAAGTATTTTATTAAGGAAATCATTAACTCCATTGAAAATTTTAGATATCGTATATCTCCCTGTAAAAGTCGACAAATGAAAATAGTATATTTATATTTATACTCGGATGATACTCGATTAAAAAGAAAAGCACGTTCTCTCAAAATAAATTAAATATTTATTTTTTCACAAGAAAACATCAGAAATATTCAAAACACCACTTTTTGAAAACTCTTAACTGACTTAAGATACCAACAAAACATTTTCCCTTTTGCAACATGCCCTTTGGAACATTTATGTTTTCAATGTCAAACTTCAAAAAAGAATCAATGCCCACATTGATGTAAATACATAGTTTTTAATTAAATTATCATTTATGAACATCAAAAATCATTTGTGTTATACAGCATTTGACATAATTACATAGTATTTTGCTTTTTGAATCCATAACCCACATTTCCAGTGGATCAATTATTTTGTCAGAAAATTTGAAACCCATTATATACTGGCTCAATCTATTAAATGTTTGAATGTCTAATAATTGTGGTACAATATTAATACATTCTATAGTCCCTTTGTTACACACAAGATTTATTTCAAAAGATGAGGGTAAATTCTGACTATTCCACATGGAAAAGGAGGGACATATGGGGAAAGATTTGGTGACGGTAAAGGATGGTGTGTGACCAAAGCACCAACTCCAGCTCATCAGATTCTCTTGTATTTTATTTAAACCAGGAAAACGTTCTTCCGTTGGATACACGCTTAGAACCTCCTTCACCTGCAAACAATCATTCAAATCACTATTTGGCATCTCTTTTGGTTCATAATATTTTAACTTTTTTATCAGGAATGGTATTTCTCATAAAAGAAACCGATTTCTTCTAGGACACTAGATAAAATGGAAGAAACTAAAAATCATATAGCAATAAGTATTGTAAGAGTGTCCATATTACATCTATCTTTATGTAGTTGATTTGAAATTTCTATCGTTTAAAGTTTTTAATTTATGAACATAAAATCAGTAAAATTTAAAAACATTTTCACAAACTTCATATATTCATGATAAAATAACTTGTTTCTGATAAATATTGCAGAGAAAATTGGGAAAATTATGCATTTTTTGTAATTTAGAACGACAATCGACAATGCAAAGAAAAACTCTCTTTTTAAAAGATAGAAAATGAAGCACTTTTTACAAAAGCAAAATAAAAAAAGCGCATTTAAGAGCTTTTAAAAAATGTAAATCAAAAATAAGCACTTTTTTAAAACGCTATGCACCCTGCGAGTGTAGTGATCAAATCAACGAGGTTGAAGAAGATTGAAATGTCGATCTTAGTGATGACAAAAGGCAAACATTGCTAATGAAATAGCTGATGATGATAGCTACAAAGATGATTGATGGGTTCTTCCAAATCATGTGACATTGTTAGAAGCTTCAGACACCATTTGTAACTATTTTTTTAGTTCAACTACTAAACAGACTTTAGCAGTTTCATTCTACTACTGAAACTTCCCTTTCCATTTGTATGAATTTGTAAAATAAAGAACTGTAACAAATTTGTGGGAAAAAACAAACATATATCGCTCCCACTCAATTTCAAAAACAAAAAAAATGTAAAAATTTCCTGATTTAAATTTTGTTCAAAAAATTTACAAATGATTTGAATTTCACAGTTATACAACTATCTTATTGACTTGTATTCATTGATCCTAAATAAAATTTATAAAACCATCATAAATTTTAATTAATTTTCTATACAAAATATATTTTTAATCTATATTATACAAATATTTGTTTGACTGATAATCAACACATTCAAAAACTTTTATTGTGACTTAAAAAAATGACATGCACCAGATATTAATAAACATTGCCAACTCTGACTGGAACTGTTTTAATTTTAGAATATTGCACAAAGCTTATGTCTGACCTATAAAATATGCATCACACTTACATGATAAGTTAATTTATAGTTGTCTGCAACAGTTTTAATGACATCTCCAACATTAATGTCTCTGCACACTGTTTTTAAATTAATTACCTCAGCTTTAGTACTGGCTGTAGCTTTACTCTTAATGCAGTTCTGTAAAATAAAAACATAAAATAAAATAAGTCCTAAAAAGGTTTAAAAATTATTAAAAACCATTAAGAAAGAGCAAAACTTTCTAGATCTCTGTGAAGCGCTTGATGCAATTTGATTACATCCACATCAACCAGTACAGTGCAATGATGATAAGTAGCAAATTTGCCAACCTTGGAAGCAGTGCCTGAAACATAACGCACAATGTCAAGGAAGCACATACACATCACATGAATTCGAACAATGTTTTTTACTTTTCTTTAACAGTGATTCTTGTAAAATGCAAGATTTAACATAATGCAGAGTGCGCAAAATAATAAAATGGAACTCCACGTTTGATCTAATGATGAGATTTTCATGAGACTCACACAAGAAGAAAGTCTTCCTCAACCAAATTTTAGACAATTGGATTAGATAATAGTTTGGTTACTATTTCTAGATAGAAACTATACAATTAATTCTTTTTAGAATAAAAAACATAATTATTTTATATCCTTACGGTTAAACATATATAGTTCGCAGAATAAAAAAATTATATCACTTTTGTACTAATCATTGGATTATCACAAATCAAGTTATCTTATACTAAGATAAATACAAAAAAAAATGATAAAATAAAAGTATACAAATTTTCAAATTGTTTAAAAGCACTTAATTCTAAATGACAGAATTTAAATGAAACTAGTCAAATAGTTTCTGTGTTATCAAACTATTTAAGGTCATATTATTTCAGACACAACTGAACATTTTAAACAATTACAAGAGAACAAGAAACAAAAGAAATTTACAAACTTTTTTCAATAAAGTTACTTATTGTTTTTAATAATGAAATTGAAACATTGTAATATATATTTACAGTAATCTAAATTTTGGTTGACCATCTCAACATGCTTTATTCATTTATCCGATTAGTCACAGTATTTTTTTTATCTTCCCATGAATGCAAAGCACAGCACAATAATTAAGGTTGGGGTTTTGGACGTCCTAAACTGGTTTTGGACAGAGCACATGGGTTTCACTGTCTTAAATTGTCCTAAACTGACTAAAACTGTCCAAAAACTTGAACATTGGTAAAAGGTGAAATTTCCATATGTGTGACACATAATAATTACATATAATAATATATATTTGATACTTCATATACAATTTGCTTAAACTTATTAAAAGAAAATAATATAATAGAAAAAGATTTATAAACTTTCGAAGCTCCACATTTGAACAACAAAAGTGAATACCTAATCCTTTAAATATGAATATATATATGCTTTTAATACCTACTGATAAATTATGTTTTCGCATAAGGATAAATAATGTAATATTAAAAATAATAATTAACTTTTTTAATAAAACAAAAAATTGTCTTCATTTTGTTTCTTGTTTAAAAATTAATATTTTTTTTTTTTTAAATTATGACATAATTTGAGAAAAAGGTTTTAAGAAAAAGGGATTTTGGACAATACGGATGAAACCGTGGACTAATCCATTCTGTCCTAAACTTTGCCAACTCTGATTAAATTTGAAATTGCAACATTTAAATTAATGAATTTTTATACCAGACACTTCCAGTTATTCCATTTGAATTTCATACCATAATAAAATTAGTGCAACAAAAAAAAATTTTTAATGCATCAAATTTAATGGACTAAAAAAAAACTTTTTTCGTTAATATTTTGAAAATTTCAATCATATTTCTAGGCGACAAATTTGATGCTTATGCATATGATTTCAGAGACATTTGTATAACATTTGGCAACAATTGATGCCATAATGCAGTGAATCCTACTTATAAATTAGGAAATTACCTGAATATCAAATCCATGGGTATCTTTAGCATGAAATTTTTGTAGATGATAAAATTATCGCAGCTCTTTAAATTGCACATGCATAAAAAAAATATCTGATTCATATTAATATCAGCTAGAATTGTTTTTAAATTTCATATTTATTTTATACTTAACTAAATTTAAATTGATAATGATTCATGTGAGCTTTATTTATCTGAAATATTAGACAGAATTTTACAGTTTTATAAATATTGAGGGTGACTTATCATATTGGTATCTAAATTATGAATTCCATCAGTAAGATATATTTTTAATGAAAATGAATTTCTTTTTTAAGAAAAAGGATACTTTGTATTTTTCATCACAGAGAATGTCATCTCTGCCAGAAACACTCAGCTTTATAGGCCACTTACTTAAAATAGAATTTACAATAAGATTTAGATTATTTTTACGATTGTAATATTTTCTAGATGCATAAAAAGAAAAGTTAACATTCCCATAATCATGGTAGACAGTACCACCGCCACTATTTCGTCTGGCAATACTTATACCACTTGCTTTACAAAAATCGAGAGAACACTCCACCCAGGGATTCTGATGTCGGCCAATTATGACAGAGGGTGCATTATACCACAACAAAAGGATAAACGCATCTTTAGATTTAAAATCTAAGTTTTTATACAACCAGTCCTCTAATGCCAAATTTTCATAAATATTCCGAGATTCTGATAACAAAATTGAGTTCTGATTCGATAGTAGTGTATGGTCATAACTGTTATGTCTGTAACTTTTTACCGCAGCATACAGATTTAAAATTTTTAAATGATGCATAATCTTAGATATTGTTATAACGTTCATCATTCAACTTTACTTTTTAGTATAAATTATAGTGTTTGCTATATGAAAACTCAAGCCGTCAGGAATTTTAATATTTTGAATGAAAATTACTTCTTTTTAAAATTTTAGCGCAATAATTTAGGCAATTTGGTGTTTTGTTTTGTGGGATGATGTTATACGTTTATGTTGTAAAATAAATGTTGCTTATAGCTTGCATAGATAAATATAGATTCAGACAACGCTTTTAGCAGTTTCTCTGGGATTAACATAGCACAGAAACGAGTAACCGAAAGTGTATCAAGTAAATAAACAAACTTGATTATTTCAATGGGAAAATGAATATACCCATTAGATCTCCAACAATATTAAAACATTTATTGTTATAAAAATATTTATATTTTCGATAAAGTTGTTATATTTTTTCCTATGTAAACATTTATCGTTATCTTCCTACGTTTGGGACTTTTAATGTTCTGCGGCTGTTTTCATGATACGACCAAAGATCCTGTTTTGTACAACTTGCAAAGTAAATCTATTCTAATGCTAATTCTTTTTCAAAAAAAAAAATTGCTGAATTGTGCTATTTCTTTTTAAACTCATCGATCCATTGAAATATTTAATAATGTCCATGATATTTATAATCCATGACATCAGATTATATAACCTTGTTTCAAAGAGGAGAGCTTCTCTCTCCCCTGATTCTCTTTCTCTCACTAACCAGAGTTAAAATCTGTTTTAAATAATAACCCAACTCTGCTGTAGTTAACCCTTGTAGCCATGGACACCGTCACTGCACTAGACAAACGGGAGTTCATAGACAGGATAGACTATATTTGAACTAAAACAAGCAATCTATCTTTACAAACTAATTTTTACATCAGCATATTAGTCTAAAATTTACGAAAAAATAGCATTTCAAAATGAAGCTTTTTGAAGCATTCAGAAAGACAGCGTATGCATCCCCCCCCTCCCCATTAATTTAATGTTTGTAATTGAACTTCATTCTAAAATCTGTTTTTTATAAATAAGAACTCTTATATTAATAAAAAATCTCTTAAAAAATTCAAATATTTTTATTTATTTGCTTAAGAACTTGTTTGTTTGAAAATGATGTTTATTATTTCACTAATATAGTGATGTGTTATATATTTTGTTTACTCTTTTATCTATCTTCAAAAATTATTAGTTAATAAAAATCTTGGATCTTATTGCCATATTTTCGGTGATACCTTTCAATCTTGAAGTCTGCGTCACAATTTAAGAAAAATTGAATTGTTTTAATGGATTTGAAGAGTGATGTTTATCGACTATATCGACCTTCATTTATCAAAAGGTACCTCTTAATGGAATCAAGGTAACATGTCTTATATACTAGTGATTAAGTATTTAATATTTGTAGTGGTAGTTATGCCACATTCCCAGAATTTTATCTGTGATAGAATTTGATGAACGAGTACCACTAGTTGATTTATGCTGATTTTTTTTAATATCATATTTGCTCCTTATTTTTTTTCTTAATTTTTTTCATATCATTCCGCTCATTTTTTTTTTCTTCAATTTTTGTTTATTGACTAGGAGAATTTCATTTACTTCACCAGATTTTTTTTCTTCATTTTTTTTTATAGCATTTTCCTAATTTTTTTTCTCCCTTCAATATTGTTTATTGGCTGAGAGACTTATTTACTTCACCTGATATATATATTTTTTACTCTGAGCAGTATATTTTTAAGCAAATCAACTGTTTAATGTGGACTATCGATCAATGTTAGCAAATTCTTATCACGTCCGCAGGTCACCATTCTTCAGACAACGAACTTCAATGGAACAAGTGACTTCTTTCATTCATGTTTTTAAAACTACAACTCTTTGAAAGACAAATTTTTGTTTCTTTTCAAAATACCTTTTATTGCATTCTGTCTCTATTAGAAAAGAAAAAACTGAATTACTCGAAATTTTAGTATCATTAACATATGAGTAAATTTTTTGCAATAAAAAAGTTAGAGGCCATTGATTTTTGTGATTTTTCATAAAGTTGCAAAAATTTACCACTCACAAAAAGTTTCTTTACACCTCTCATTTTTGCAATTATTCCCCCCCCCCCTAAAATTNCCCCCCAAATGCACCTTTCATGAAAAGTTTCAATACAACCACTAGTTTTCGTGATTTTTCACAAAATCAAGATCTTTTTTTGCAGAAATTTAAAAGTTAGGGATAAATTTTTTACAACTAAACAAAAAATTGAGCCTTTTCACAAAAACCCTTAAATTATACCACTTGATACCCAAAACTTTTTCACCAAATGATCGGATGTTACCCTTGCAGTTATCCGATCATTTGATTGAAAACTATTCATGGTGCACTATTCTTTATTTTGACTTACAATAAGTCAAATATTTAATGCTTCAATGTTAACTTTTCAAAGTACTATTTTAGTGTAACTGCCTGTTTTTAAAATTTTGCGGTTTTTTATTGAAAATATATTTGTTTCTTATTTGAAATAATGATGCTTTAAGAAGTTAACTTAATTATTAAAATTTTAAGTGAAAAATTTAATTGAAGATTATAAGTTGAGAAGAAGAAAAAAAGAAAACAGTGGCGAAAAGGAGCTAGGGTAGACAACTTTTATGAATTTTCCCTAAGAGCTCACAAATTATTTTAAACGTATCTTGAATTTTTTATTAATAATTAATTAATTTTCTTCATTTTGAATGATAAAAAAGTTAATTTGGGTGTATATTTTTATGATAGTCTTTTTTTATACACACTAGCCCCAATATCATGGATGTAGTGAGGACAAGTCAAAAAGTCAATTATTTTATCTATTGTTATATGTCAAAAAGAAAGTAAAATTAAAATGGGACTATTTTTGATCAAAAAATGTTGTCTTGAGTAAATAATCTTTACATGGTTTATTTTAGTTAATAATGAAGCTTAAAAGATAAATATGAACTAAACTTTGCTCTGCTTGATGAGTGATTTTTTCTTGAATAATAAAGTAATGGAATATATGGATTATCATATTTTATCATTTTTTATTATTATTTAACATAGCTGATTTACAATAAGAGAGTTTAAGCATTACAGTATGTACACTGATTAAAACAATTAACGGGAGAAAGGGCTTATTAAAAAAAAGAGATCTTGCAATGACCGCGTTCGTCAGTGGTGCTGTGATCGTGTTTGTGTATGGTTGCCTCATTTACGTGCCAAAGCTTATAGCGAAAGGACATTTTGAAACATTGTATCTGATCCCGATTCTTGTTTTTTGAATTTCTTTGTTTACCCATCACTAATATGGTCAGGATGAACCAGTTAAGGTGTGATTCTGTAGAACAGTGTTTCCCAAAGTGTGATACGTGTACCGCCAGGGGTACGAGAACAGTTTAGCAGGGGTACGTGTTCTTATGTGAAATATCTTGCAGCAAACGAGAATTTCAAAACATTTTATTTAGAAGCAAAACTAGCCATGAAAATTTACGATTACGTATTGTTCTTTGGCTATTTTTTGAAGAGTTAACAGTTAATACACTGGTTATCATAAATTAAGGAAAAATCACAAAAATAGCGATAACTCTTTCAAAAGTAAGCCAAACCGTGCAAAATTTGCATATGTTGTCCACTAAGAGTAGCTGAGTAAAATTGCAATATGCAAATTAGTGGCGCTGCACTCGGCTTANTATGGATTATCGTATTTTATCATTTTTTATTATTATTTAATGTAGCTGATTTAAAATAAGTGAGTTTAAGCATCACAGTATGTACACTGATTAAAACAATTAGCGGGAGAAAGGGCTTATTAAAAAAAAAAAAATCTTGCAATGACCTCGTTCGTCAATGGTGCAGTGATCGTGTTTGTGTATAGTTGCCTCATTTGCTTGCCAAAGCTTATAGTGCAAAGACATCTTGAAACATTGTATCTGATACCGATTCTTGTTTTTTGAATTTCTTTGTTTACCCATCACTAGTATGGTCAGAATGAACCAGTTAAGGTGTGATTCTGTAGATCAGTGTTTCCCAAAGTGTGATACGCATACCGCCAGGGGTACGAGAACAGTTTAGCAGGGGTACGTGTTCTATGTGAAATATCTTGCAACAAACGAAAATTTCAGAACATTTTATTTAAAAGCAAAACTAGCCATGAAAATCTACGATTACGTATTGTTCTATTGGCTATTTTTTGAAGAGTTAATAGTTAGTGGTGTCAACATCTAGTTGTGATTTTTATGCAATTTTTTTTATCACAGCAAAAACAATATCATCCTTCATCAAACCTTCTCACTGATGCAAATAAACATATTAACAAAACTTGTATTAAAAAAAAAAAGATATTTTTTTAAAAATACATTAATTTTTTTTATTAGTGGTACACAGCATTACGAAAAATTTAGAAAGGGTACACAAAAGTCATAAGTTTGGGAAATACTGCTTTAGATCTGTGGTTCCCAAACTTTTTTGACCCTTGGACCCCTTTTTATAGTCAAAACTTGCCCACGGACCCCCAAGTGAAAAACTGCATATATTGTACGGTATAAAAATTACAAATTTTAAAATAAAAAACAAAAAAACAATTTTGTTGAGGAACAATTTATTGAAATTATATCTTTTGTTTAAAATAAAATAAAAAAATTTATGACTTGGATGAACGTGATGGGATTTTAAGAGTGTATTTATGTCCGGCTCAATGTTTGTGAGCACTAATTTCAAATAATTTATTTATTATTATTTTATTTTTTTTGTGATGAGGTTCATTACGGCACTGAAATTGAGAGAACAATGACCTCTTCCCAAGTTTTGTTTATACAGAAAAAGTTTTGCCACAAAGGCAGTTTTACGGTTTTAGTTTTGATTAAATTTAATTGTTCATCTTGTAGTTTCAAATTAGTTTCGTTAAGTTTGGCAAATGTACTGAAAATACATTCGCTGCAGCTTGTTTTAAGTTAGCCAGAAAACCTCGGTATCTTCCTACCATTGCCGGAGCATCATCAGTAGCTACAGAAATTATATTAGTCAAGGGAATAGCTTTTAATTCTGTCAATAGCGTTTCACCTTTCGTATTGCTTTCCAAACATTTAGCAAATAACAATTCTTGGTAAAATTTTTATTCTTTTACAAATCTTACATAAGCTAAAAGTAAAATCTTCGTTTCCTGGATAAGTGGACTCGTCAAGATGTAAAGAAAATTCTGATATTTTTAAGTACTCACATAAAGAATTTTCTAGGCACTGAGATATTTTGTCAATCCTTCTTTGTACATTATTATTACTCCGTGGAATTCTTTTTACAATGTTTAAAGCTGGTTTATGCAACCCGGTGAGTATTATCTCACTTACAGCTAGTAAAATAAGTCCTTCAATAGTGTGAGGCTTGCAATCCTGTAATATATAGAAACATGCGAAATTATGAGAAACATGCAATCCATCGTCACCTCGCTTAGATGTTGTCCCTATAAGTTGTTGCAGTGACAGCGTTTTCAGATATTTTTCTTTGACTGTTTCAAAAATAGTTAAATCTTTATCTTTTTTGTCACTATGGATTTTTATCAATTGTTCGTTAAGCTTGGAATGTTTCATTGAATCACTTGTTATAGTTTTATTACATAGAACAGTGGTGCGCAAACTTTTTTCGACTGCGACCCCTTTTGTAGAGAGAAAATTTTTGGCGACCCCTAGAGATAAATGTTCACAAATACGATGTATATTTCGAGCATTTCTTTCGTTTCATCGAATAAAAACATCATCATATTTGACTCATATTAATTTTATTTATAATTTTAAGAAAATACTTTTTGTATAACACAAAAATCAGTAAATTGCCCTTTNTCATATTCCATATTAAAGGTACTTTTTCTATTGCAAACCGATACTTCCAATTTGTTTATTTTATACATGTGCTAATTTCTATACTACTATTAATGTCTGATAATTTCTTTTTATGTTGTTTAATACCTTACTATGTGTTGTATATTGTGGGTAAGTTTCATAAAATTCCATGTGTAATTTCTTGAGTTATCGCGATTTTTGTGAATTTTCCTTAATTTATGATAACCAGTGTAGTTAGTGGTGTCAACATCTAGTTGTGATTTTTATGCATTTTTTTTTTTTAATCACAGCAAAAACAATATCATCCTTCTCACTGATGCAAATAAACATATTAGCAAAGCTTGTATAAATAAAATAAAAAAACATATTTTTTTAAAAATGCATTAATTTTTTTTATTAGTGGTACACAGCATTACGAAAAATTAAGAAAGGGTTCACAAAAGTCATAAGTTTGGGAAACACTGATCTAGATCTGCGGTTCCCAAACTTTTTCGACCCATGGACCCCTTTTTATAGTCAAAACTTGCCCACCGACCCCCAAGTGAAAAACTGCATATATTGTGCAGTATAAAAATTGCAAATTTTTTTTTGAAAAAAGCAAAAAAACAATTTTGTTGAAGAACAATTTATTGAAATTATATCTTTTGTTTTAAATAAAATAAAAAAAATTAATGACTTGGATGAACGTGATGGGATTTTAAGAGTGTATTTATGTCCGGCTCAATGTTTGTGAGCACTAATTTCTAATCATTTATTTATTATTATTTATTTTTGTGATGAGGTTCATTACGGCACTGAAATTGAGAGAACAATGACCTCTTCCCAAGTTTTGTTTATACAGAAAAAGTTTTGCAACAAAGGCAGTTTTGCGATTTTAGTTTTGATTAAATTTAATTGTTCATCTTGTAGTTTCAAATTAGTTTCGTTAAGTTTGGCAAATGTACTGAAAATACATTCGCTGCAGCTTGTTTTAAGCTAGCCAGAAAACCTCGGTATCTTCCTACCATTGCCGGAGCATCGTCAGTAGCTACAGAAATTATATTAGTCAAGGGTATAGCTTTTAATTCAGTCAATGGCGTTTCACCTTTCGTATCGCTTTCCAAACATTTAGCAAATGACTATTCTTGGTAAAATTTTTATTCTTTTACAAATCTTACATAAGCTAAAAGTAAAAGCTTCGTTTCCTGGATAAGAGGACTCGTCAAGATGTAAAGAAAATTCTGATATTTTTAAGTACTCACATAAAGAATTTTCTAGGCACTGAGATATTTTGTCAATCCTTCTTTGTACATTATTATTACTCCGTGGAATTCTTTTTACAATGTTTAAAGCTGGTTTGTGCAACCCGGTGACTATTATCTCACTTACAGCTAGTAAAATAAGTCCTTCAATAGTGTGAGGCTTGCAATCATGTAATATATAGAAACATGCGATATTATGAGAAACATGCAATCCATCGTCACCTCGCTTAGATGTTGTCCCTATAAGTTGTTGCAGTGACGGTGTTTTCAGATATTTTTCTTTGACTGTTTGAAAAATAGTTAAATCTTTATCTTTTTTGTCACTATGGATTTTTATCAATTGTTCGTAAAGCTTGGAATGTTTCATTGAATCACTTGTTATAGTTTTATTACATAGAAGACACATAGGTTAAGTACTATTTCCTGGTGAAGAAATAAAGACATACTTCAAATATTCAACACTGTATTTTTCTTCGTTTTTTCTTCGACTCATTCATACTGATATATTTTAAAAAGGGAACAAAAGATATAAGAAAATTTGTAAATCAACTGTTTAATTTGTAACAAACCACTGTTAATAATTATAAGCACCCACCTTTATTTATAGTTCACTTAGGGCGTAAAAATGTCTACTATTTTATTTATCTTAATTTCCATAATAATAAAAACCAATCACAATTTTATTATTTTATATTAAACCTCACGCGGACCCCCTGACGTTGTTCAGAGACCCCTAAATCAGTTTTTATTTTTCACGGACCCCCGGAATGGTACCACGGACCCCTGGGGGTCCATATGGACTAATTTGGGAAACACTGCAGATGATGATGCCCCAAGATGGCAGATAGTTGGGAGACTCAAAGCGGGCCAATCAAAGGATACCTGTCATAAGGATCTTTGAGTTTCGAGAAATGTGGGGTCCTCTCTGTGGAAACAATTCACAGAGACAGGAACAGCGACACAGCTATCTCTAGACTTGTATAATGAAAGAGAAAAATCTCCTTGAACCACAAAAAGGACCGCTTAGCATGGTACTGAGAGCAGCTGTCTTGGGCTGATGTCGTTTGGATAGCAACTCGAGGCATATTCTCATCTGGAATCTGGCCGTATATATCGGCCCTCGAGCATTGTTGCAGGTCCACTACGGTCGTGGGGGTTTCGGAGGCATCATGAGATAGGGATAAACAGGCTTCTTATGTTCGATAGAGATATTCTGACAGGTCAGTGGTACAATGAAGATATCCTTGAACTCTATGTGGGACTATTACGCGGAGCATATGGACTAATAACTGCCCACATATGGCTCGGTTGGGGGACAAATACCTCCAATTGGAGGATATACAGCGATTAGAGTGGCCTGTGATGTCCCCTGACCTTAATATCATGAAACACATATGAGACGTTCAATTGCAGCTCGAAGACTAGCTTCAGCGACCATTGATAAGCTCAAAAGTGGGGACTGATAAGGAACCTACCTGGTAAACAGTATGAAATGCCAATGTGAGAGTTGTGTAAGTGTTAGAGGTGATCATACATCCTATTAGACTTTGTTTTTCTCTGACTGACAGTCAGCTACTGTGCTAGGCAAATGACCAGTTTTCTTACTTAGGGTACAGGTTGTGACCATTTGTGTTTTTCCATATATTGGGCCTTATATCAGAGGATTTAGCCAGGTTTGGTTTTATTTGCTTCAACAGATTTTTATTACAAAAAAATCCCCTTTTTATTGTTTTTGCCAGTGTAGTTTAAACAAATATATAAGACCTGATAATAGTGTAGTGAAGATTTTAGGCATTAATTAACAAAGTCACACTAACTTTGCTTACCTTAATTTTTATTATATAACCACTTTAAATATTTTAAAAATCTGCAATTCTTTGGGTTTATAAAAATCAATTTATAACTGAAATATATTCCAATTCTGCAGAAAAGAAGAAAAAAACTTTTATTGACAAGTCACTTTTAGAAGTATAATTTTTCATAATTATTTAACCGAAAAAATATTTTCTTAAAATTAAATAATTAAATTGAAATTAGTTTATTTTATAAAGTAGTTTGGCAAATTAATATTGAAAGTCAGCTGAGAGGCATTCATAGAATTTCAGATGTTTGCATTTCACAACAGGTATAGAGCATTGAAATTGGCTGCGGTCAGTGTGCAGGTGGGTGACCACCTGGATTAGTTTGCGTAGGGACTGAGGGTGTGCGGTATGGGTCCTTGTTAAACTGTTTTGCCGTAAAGTGCTCGACGTCGCGTGCTGGTCATCGCGCTACCGAAGCGGGGTGCCATCCCCTCTGCAGAGGATAAAAATTGTGATGGCATGTCTTCGGATCATCCTCGGGGATGTATCCCAGATCGTCGCTAATAGCCCGTTGTGCTGCTCTAGTGCGACGTAACTACAACAACAGAGCGTTAAAAAATTCCATATGTATAATCTATATTTTGAACTTTCTTAAGAAAAACTCTGAAAATCTCAAGAAATAATTGAGTTTCAGAATTATACCGTTGGAAAAATAGTGTGAAGAATATTTTACAAGTAATGAATTAACTCACATCTTTATCATCGTAAGCTTACTCAGGATGTTATCAGTTGGTAATAACGAATGGGTGACAAACACCAATCATTTGTTATTACCTCTGTTATTGTACTATTTAGTAAAAGATGTATGCAAACTTTACCTTAACCAGACTAGTTCAAAATGATAATTCACAAAAGAAAATTCTGCTAACTTGAATTTATTTCCTCTTTTGAATTTTTCCAGGAACTGGGGTAATAATATTGACAGCCACTTCGTGACCACACTAGTCGCCAGGTGTGTCATCATTCATTGATTAAAGAAAGGCAGATTAAAATATGTACCTCATTCATAACATATTGTTAGAAATGATGAATAAAAATAGGTGCAATTGAAGCAAAAATTAAAAAGTTACTTTTCCATCGATTTTTAATTCACTACTAAAAAATATGGCTCTTTGTCTTGCAACTACTTATGATAGTGTAACACAGTTTTGCTAGTCTGAGGTCATAATTTAAATGATTTTTAGTCTACACCTGACACTCTCCGTAATATTTGTCAGATTTTCAGTTGTTTTTATAAGAAATATTATTCGTATTTATTTATAAGAGTTTATGAGTAATAATAATTAATACCAGAAAGCTTGTGACGGAATTTTTTTTTTTTTTAGTGCCACTAAAATGTTTGTACTAAAAACCTTTTTTCAATGAAGCAGAAATAGTGCAGTTTCAAACCTTTCATACTAAAAGGATTAAAAATTATTTTTTAAAGCTTTTTTTTTGTAAAGTAGTGTCACTTAGGTCCATCATGACGTTTTAGGTGACGTCACAGTAGCGATAACAAATTACATTGCTCATTAAAATTTCGTGACAAGGTGGATATTTGCTGAGTATACAAGACTTTGCGAAAAGAAACCTTGTAATGACCTAGATTTAATATTATTTTCACCTTGAGACTAGCTTTAGCAAAGATTTTTTTTTTCACGCTTGAAAACCCAAAGTCAACCTCGCTTTAAGGTTTTTTTATTAGGGTAATGTGAGTAGAATAGAGCAGACTGTCACAGATCTCGTTTTAAGGTTAGAAGGTTTACACGTAAACCTCATTACAAACCCTTTTAGGTTTACATTAAAAAGTTTTTGCTTACTGAAAATAAGCTTTATTTTGCTATCTGGGATGTGTGTGTTTTTTAAGTCACTACCAATCATTATTTTCAATCTACTTTTGAATGAGGTTTGCTCTAGAGATTGCTTTTCAAACGAAGAGAGATATGTTTCTTGATCCTTGAAAATGTTATTATTTTTTCTTTCATTTCAGGTCTTTGGACATTCTAAGAAGTGATGTTTGGGCGGCTCCGATGTCGGTATTTCTTTCTATCCAGGCGCTACCTATTTGTAACTGCATTTGTAGTTGTGATTTTTCTTTTGTATCAGTTCATGTCAGTGAAGCAATTGAGTTATGAACTTTCTAAGAGAAAACCCAGGCTTCAAAAAAATTTTAGAAGTTATGAAAAAGCAGAAGCTCCCATCCAGAGAGAAATAATCCCCATTGAAGAAAAACAGACTGCTGCAATTCAAGCTAAAAGAGTAAAATTTGTGCGAGGTGTTTTGCCAGAAAAACAGAAATTCTATCAGCCTTCCAATAAGAATACTTTTGTGTGCTTAAATAGCAGAGAGGAAATCAGTTTCTCTTTTGTGAACGATAACTTTTGTGACTGCTCAGATTTTAGTGATGAGCCTAGTACATCAGCATGTAACTATGGAAGGTATGTATCGCTCAAGATGATCTAAAATTTCATACATTTAAAGATTTCTTAGCTTAATAATCATAAACAGCTGCGATAGCTCAGGGGATAGAGCGTTCGCCTTCCAATGCGGCGAACCGGATTCGAATCCCAGTCGATACGAATTCCGCATCCGGCTTGCATCGACCACAGTGCTGACGTGAAATATCCTCAGTGGTAGGTGGATCAGGGGTTAGAGTCCCCTTGTTAACCGTAGGAGGTTTTCCTCTCCATGTAACGCAAATGCGGGTTAGTTCCATCAAAAAGTTCTCCACGAAGGCAAATTTCTCCCAATACTCGATCCAGGAGTTACCTTGTCTTCTGGATTGGGTTCAAAATGACAAGGCTACGGAGTTGAACATTAGTTGTCGTAAACCCATAAAATTGGGTCGGCTGTTCAACGACGATTATAAAATGAAATGAAATAAAATCATAAATCTTTTCAACATTAAATCAATATTTAAATCATATGGCATCACTTAACGATTAGTTAAAATTTTATAGTATCACTTCATGATTTTTGGTCTATTTATTTCTCAATTTAGTATAAAAAGTATAATACAGCTTGTAACGTCATTTTAAACTTATTTGGGATTTTTTTTAATCGTAAAACTTATTTGTGCTAAATATAGTAAACAAATGTGTTAATTGTTTCATTTCTTCATTCTTATTTGGTGTGTTTGCATCACTGTCAATTTTTTTAGTTTTTCGATTTAAAAAATTTTCTTACAATGTGCAGCCATATTCCTATCAGAATTAAAGAACATTATTTTGGCATCATATATATACAGGATCTTTTCCTAAAAATAAAAGCTGATTGAAAAAAAAACATATGCCGCGTATGGATAGTAAAAAAAATTTTTTTACAAACTTGAATTGATGTTTTAATGCCTTTTATACTCAAGGGTTCAAATAGATGTTTTTTTTTTTTATCCTATCTGATTAAAAACTTAATAAAATGTAATGTATAGCAAAATGGTTTTTGAAGAAGGAAAGAATGTATGTGAAGATTCATTATCAAATGTCTTCAAAGAGTAAATTA
The DNA here is from genome assembly GCF_043381705.1 of Parasteatoda tepidariorum. Lineage (NCBI taxonomy): Eukaryota > Metazoa > Arthropoda > Arachnida > Araneae > Theridiidae > Parasteatoda > Parasteatoda tepidariorum. Next base: position 86,407,290 of record NC_092212.1, on the reverse strand, counting down.
ATTGTAATTTATTATAATATCAAAAAATATTTTACGCCAACTGCTCTGAATATTAGCATAAAAATGTAAAAAGAATTTTTACATTTTGTTTTTATTATTTAATGAAACCAATAAATGTTATTGCAAAAAAAAAAAGTACATACATATTTAGGCATTGTGCATTTTAATTCAAATTCCTCCTCCCTAAAAAAATAGTAAAATAATGCCCATTCTCTAATTTTTATTAGAAAAATTATGAATTGCAAACTGTCATTTCAACTGTAAACCTCGCTTTAACTATTTTAAATGGAGTAAAATAATGTTAGAATAATTAGTATAATGTGTTTCTTATTTGAATAGTAAATGTGATAAAAAAAAAATTGTGAAGCACATTTGTGTACTTTAATTCCATAACCTTTGAAAAAATTTAAAAATTTGAAGTTCCAATACAATAATGTTGATATTCTTATAGCATTAACATCTATGCTAATGTTAATACTACGGAAATGTTTGAAGCTCTAAAACTGATTTTGAATTGCAGAAATTTAGGTTTGATATCCACCAGCATTTTAAATTTTCTATCGTTAAACTTCACCATTTATACACTAATTGACAGTTAGATAAACAAATAAGCACATTCATAGCTGCAAACTCCACTGGATTTTCCAATAGACTACTAGATTTTACCAGTTTCTCCTTTACTGGTTTAATAAAAGTTCTCCTGGTTTTTGAACATTTTAGAAAATTCCCTAAAATTGAGTAAGTTTTTTTAAAAAAAAAAATCCCTATTGAAATAGAATTTTTGTGCAGATTATTGCTTGCTTAAATATTTAAGTAAGTGCCACTAAAGATAAGGAAGCGAGCCTCATTTATCTCTATCTTCAATGAGTCCCGCAGTGACACGGATCCCAGCAGATCACCGAAGTCAAGCATCACTGGCTGCGGTCAGTGTGCGGGTGGGTGACCACTTGGATCACTCTGCATAGGGGCCGAGGGTGTGTAGCATTGGTCCTCGTTTAACTGTTCTACCGTAAAGTGCTCGACCTCGCGTGCAGGTCATCGGGCTACTGAAGCAGGGGTGCCATCCCCTCTGCATAGGATCAAAATTGTGATAGCATGCCTTTGGATCATCCTCAGGGATGCTTCCCAGACCGTCGCCAATAGCTCATTGTGCAGCCCTAGTGCCACGTAAATGAACTACTACTATCTTTGATGAATTAAATGCCTATTAAATTTCAGAATTATGAATAAACATAATACATAACATTTCAAGATCATTTCATGCGAAATCATTACTGGAAAACATTGCAGTTTTCCTATTTTGATGACTACAAAAATCCCTAAAATAAAATGTATAAAATATTGAGTATATTTTGTAACAATTATCGTGAAATTTATATTGTTTTTTAAAATCTACCGGATTATTTCCTATCCGTGTTGGCAGCTATGCACATAATTTTTTTAGATGTAGTCAATGAGGATGCGTTTTTTTTAAATTATTAAAATGCAATGTAGAATTTGACTAAAAATAAATGTTTAAGTTGAAAAAAAAACATTCCTATTTAAAAAAAAAAATAAATTTCTTCATGTTCCTTCAATAAAAAGAACTGATTTCATATATACCAAACTGACGAGAATATTCTTTTTAGATTTTATTGCAATCACCAATCCAATCGTCTGTCATCTGTAGTATCTTATAAAGTAAACGATGGAGTGTGTGATTGTTGTGATGGCAGTGACGAATGGGAGCAGAATTTCATTCCTCCACACGTGACTCTGCAAAGTAATTCTTGAAAATTATATTTGTTTTCCTCCTTTCTTGTAATGAGTTGAAATTGCATTTTCTTTTTGTAAATAGTTTCTCAATATTTATTTTTTGATTAAAGCAATTTATTTAAATAATTTTACTTTTAAAATTATACATGTGTGTACAGTACTCACAATGGACTCTTGGTACATTACCACTCAATTTGACTTGATCCCTCATAAAATAATGATCACTAGTTGCTGGTGTGGGAGGACCAATAACTTAGTGAAATCTTTCAAAAAAAATAAGCACTTTTTAAGCACTCAAAAAGTATTTTTAAGCACTATATACATTAACAAAATGCAAAATAATTTTGAAAGACTTGACATGATCATGATAAAATAACTAGCTTCTGACAACGTACTATTTTTCTTGATTATATTAGCCACCATAAAAAGGGGGTGGAAAATGAAGCCTGAAATTGGGAATATCTTGCAAAATGCAGCAGGGTTGCACATGAGAGTGCAATAATCTCATTGATCCCAGCTCAGTAGAACCTTAAGCGAATTGGCGCTTTCATATGCTATGGTCCTACGGTGCGCCAAAATAGCCAGTGGCTGAATGAATTCTGGAAACGTTGAATAGAACAATTGGAAAAGCACGCTTTCGGATAATACGTGTCGAAAATAGACATGGCAAAGTAATCTCATTTTTGAAAAGGAAAAATTTAGCACTTTTTAAAAGCACTTGATGAAAAAAGCACCTTTAAGGGCTTTTAAAAATCGAAAATAAGCACCTTTAAGCATTTTTCAAAAACGCTATGCACCATGCAACTAGTGATTACATGCTCAAGATATGACACATTGAATCCTTCCTCATTGTGTTGATGTTTAAATAAAATGTACCTTTTGAGAATTTTTTTATTCTTTTTCAAATAATGTATGCATTTCATTTTGTATTTTTTAGAATTTTTATACATTTATTACAATTGTGATTTTCTATTCCAGGAAGTCATCAAAAGGGATTGTTCCAAGCACCTTGTCCCGATCATTGCTTATCTTAAAGTTTTTTAATGGATTGCAATGTTTTTTGTTCCTTGTTACTATAAATATTATCTGTTTTGTTAACCTATTGAAAGAATTTTTTGTTTATGCTGTGTTCTTTCTCATGACTGCAGAAGATCTTCATAGCTTTGCATTATAGGGCAAAATTAGGAAATTTCTCTACTGCCCAGTTGTAGTATTTTTGACAGTGGAAAAAGTGGCCCTATGTTATATAAAGTGGTCACTTAATAAAACATGGGGCCACTTTTAAACGATTAAAAAAAAAATACTGTTATAAATAATATAAGGCATTTCTTATGAAGCATTTCTAAAAATTTGTTAAACATTATAGTGATAATTTCTATAATGAAAAATTCTTAAGAAACAAGCGTGGAAAAAAGTAAATTTCAGATTATAAAATATTCATAATACCACGAATATTAATAATGATAATAAAATGCACACGGTCTGTATTTTCGAAGAAAAAAATGAATGGCGACTGGTGTATAATTTTTTAATCGCCACTTGTTATATTTTGTTGCCCTGTGGCTTGTAGCGTATAATTTTACCCTGTACTTTGCATCGTATGGAATTTTGTGTTTTATACACTATATGGCCAAAAGTATCCGGACACCTGGTTGTTAGGGTGGTGGAAGCATAAAGGTATGGGGGTGTTTCTCGTGATTTGGTCTGGGTATGCTGGTTTTTGTGGTTGGAAACATAAACTCTGAGATGTAATTGAACAATGCTGCACCCCCTACTATACAACAATATTTCGGGCCTATTCCTCTTCCATCCACACATCAAGGCTTGCACAGATGTGGTTTAATGAAATGGGTGTTCAAATACTGGACTGGCTTTCTCCGATCTTAATCCCATAGAACCACCTTTGCATATCTGCCAAGTCTCCTTTTTTTAAACAAAGACTCCTGTATTTTACAATTATCTCCTATTTACCCATATATCCTGAAATATCTCCGTATTTATTGAAGAAATTTATTTAAAAAAATTTTAGTGATAAAATATCCGCTGATGGCAAAAATACTTCTCTTATTCCTCAACAGATAGTACTATTGCCAGTACTGCAGTATGTTGAGTGTTAATAGTTTAAGTAAAAATGTCCTAAGTAGTAGACGACCCTGTAGCAAAAATTTTTCAAGCTACCAGCGACTAAACTCCTGTGCACTAATATATCTTTCTGCAAGATACTTTTAATAATAACAAACATATATGTTACTCATTTAAAATAACAAAAGTTATATGTTTCCAAAAAAAATTATAGTTTTTTTTAATTGAACGTGTAATAATTTTTTATTCTAATATTATGGGTGCATTCTCTCGCATTTTTTTTGGGGGGGGGGACGCAGTAATTATTTCCTTCGTCACATTTTGCAAATAATAATCAGAAGAAAAAAATTTAAATCGTGAAGTCTGTCGCCGAAAAAAAAAGATTGATGACGAAATCACGCGAAACAGGCTTAGTTGTAATAAATAATATCGGATTTAAAATCTACAGAGAAATTAATAGCAATAACTTCTAAAAAATTCGATAGAATCATTCCCATAAAAAGTAAATACTCAAATGCATGATTCGAATTTTCCATAGTGTTAAAAATATATTGAGATATTTAAAAATCCCGTGAAAATCAATATCAATAACTGCCGGAAATACAATCGAAACATTACATCGCTTTACGATACTATCGTCAATTGAGAGCGTTCGAAAGTGATCATCTAAATGTATGATTAAAATATTACGTGTTAATTTCTATGCAAAAGAAAAGTCTTCCTGCAAGAACTCTGTAACGTTCTTTGTCGATGTCGTCATGCGGCTACGATTCAGCCACGGGGCTCACTGCAAGCTGTGATGGAAGTCCTATTCAAAAACAGGTGTAAAGTCAGAATGCTGTCATCGATATAAAAGCGGCGAACAACATCATACTAATATTTGCCTCTGAATCCATACCACTCAGTATCCCCATACTTTTGGCAAGATAGTGTAGATTCTAACATATCAACTCACATGGCAATATATATATCTGGATCAGAATAATATTTATGATTTTAAAATAATTGAATACAAATACTTAAAATCCCAAAATATATTCACTCAAATATTGAAAAAAAAATTCAAATTGTTCTGAGCAATAGAAATAAAATCAATAATAACAAATTTATCAATTTTGGTGTGTTTAAAGGGTTGATTAAAAGGGTTGATGAAAAATTGTGATTTATAGAAGTGCATTGTATAGAATATTTTACTGCTGTGCCTTATATTTTATAAAAGCGAGATAGTTACGAACGGTCCTTGAAAGTGCACATTATGGTGTAATGAAAGAAAAATTGATTTAACCTAAGGAAAAGTTCAAAAAAAAAATTATAAAATACAATGAAATCAGTCAAATAATATGCAATAAATCAAATTATATACATTTCCAGATTGCTAATACTTCCTCTGTTTGTGACTTAATAGAAATTTAATCCATTGCGTAGCATCACTTCAAAAAAAATTTAAGAATAAAAATATGTATAAAAAAAATTGAAATATTACCAAAATTCAAAAATAACATATTGTACTGAAGCAAGTAATAGGTTAGGGAAACAAAGAAGCAGAATTCTTTCATGTCCCAAGATATATTATTGAACATTCAAAAGGAACTTACACATTAGGTGTAAGTTCATAGGGAGAACACCTCCGTTAAATAGTCATGACCCGTTCATATTTTTAAGTTGGAAACGGCTTTTTTATGTTCTTTGTCATGCTATTTTTTTGCTTTTGGATTTCAGAGATTTCTCTTTAATTTTGGGTAAAATGTCTCATATTTCTCTGATATTTAACAAACTGATGGAGCACATTAAAAATTTCCCTATTCAAGAAAAATTTTAAACTCCTGTATCTATTCTGTTAGTTCATGTTTCTATCCTGTACACGATTTACCAAACCATCATCGTTTCAAGTTCCGATCTCTTGTTTGGCAATTTCTTTTTAGGTGTGGATTAGATTCTTGGCTTTGCAGCAATGAAGGGTAGAGGTTTTTTCTTCTTAAAAGACAATTTTTTTTCTCTTCCAAAAGAGGGGGGGGGAACTTGATTTATTGTTGTTTGTTGTATAAATTGTAAATCAATATTTTCACCTTTCCAATTATTTTTATTATTCATTTTATTTGATGGTACATTAAGAATATCAAGGTTTTATAAATAACTATATAAAAACAGTATTTTTTTGTATTGCACAACAATAAAATTTATTCAGGAATTGAAAAGATATATAACTGAGTAATTAAGTTCTGAAAATTAAAATGTTCCTAAACAATAGCTTACTAATTAATGAAGCATATAAACAATTTTCTACTTCAATTAAAAAGTCTCAATCAGTACCAGTTAAATGCATACAAGGCAGTGGCACTTGACCTTGAAAAACATTGATAAAAGGCATGCCGGGCAATGACACTTAAGTAGACCTAGTATATATTTCGGACATCTACCAAAGCGACTCTACGATTGTCGACATTCTACAGTGGAAGTCGACAACCACCCATTTTGGTCAGTCACGGTAACATTTTCATCAAAATATGAGCGTCTCATGTTTCCCAAAAAACACCACTTGAAAAATGTATACAATAATTTAAAAGGAATGTTATTAAGTGCTCAAATGCCAGGAAGCGCTATCATAAGGGTAAACAGTTTTCATATTATTTATAGCTTTTTACTGAGCATTATTCGTTTGAAACTTGTTTCACACCAATATATGGACTTTATATTTTCAAAATTTATGTTTTATTATTTTTTTGAGCTGTGTTGTTGGTCTGAGACTTGATTCATTTTTAAATCTGAGTTATATATTTTCCAAAAATATTTATATATGTATGAAAAATTGATAAACAAATTTAAACCAAAAAAAACTATTTAGTCCATAACTCACTAAGTAGCTGAAGATTCAGGACCAGATTTACCATTAAGCAAACTAAGCATGTGCGTAGGGCACCTGAGAGAATTGTTGCACCACAAAGCACCAATGAGAAAGAAGAAAAAAAATTTCCATAAATATTTTTTTACACATTTTAATTTGATCATAAGTTCTTACACACGTTCATGGTATAAAGTAAATTGATATTACGTTATTTAAATCCCACAAAAACAAAAGTTGTGTGTTATCCCATCACAGAATCCAAGAAAACCTTGTGACGGAATTTTCTTTTTATTGTCACAAAAATGTTTGCACTAAAAACATTTTATCAACTAAACAAAAATATTGCATTTTCAAACCTTTCATCCTAAGGATAAAAAATAATTTTTAAAGTTTTTTAAGAAATATGGTTACTTTGGTTAATAAGTATTTTGGGTCATCCTACACCTATAACATATATGTTATCTCTTTCTAGATTTTAAAAGTCAAATAAATGTGCAAAAATACTTTTTAGTGAGCATTGCAGTAAATTTTTATAACTTAGTTGTGTTTATGACTAATTTTTATAACTTGTTAGTCGTGTGAATTAATCTTAATAGTTTTCAGGTGAATAAGTAAAACCAATCAGAGGTCTACCCACAAACTAAGTACATTGATTGTTTGGTCACATTTATCCTATAAAATTTAATGTAAAATAATGTGCGTGCAAAGATGTCTCACATAAAGTTATATCTCCCTGTCATAACTATTAAGTTGTAGTTGCCAGAAATGTTTTAATTCAAACTTTTAAAATAAGTTGAAATTTTTACTTGAAAGTTTAAAATGACACAGGTTAGTCAATAACTTGCTTATTTTGGTACTTTTCAAAAAAAAATTTCTTTACTGAAAGTTAGATTTAGTAGTATAAGTAAAAAAAAACTTTATATAAAACAGACATTAATAAGTGTTTCAGAAATTCTAAAGTTTGTTTTATAATAAATAAATATTTATATTACATATAGATGAAAAGAATACATTCAATTAAAAAATAATGTCATTAAGAAATAGAAACCTTGAAACAAAAAAATAATGAAACAATAAGAAATGTAAGTTGTTGTTTTTTTAATTTAAAACAGAACTAAAATTTAATTTAAAAGTTTACCAATAGAATATAAAATCTTCATATTGATAAAAAAGTATTATGTCATAATAAATACTACAATGTTTATTTCATGTGATGTCAAGAATTTATTTCAGTTAAAATTTATGAAAGGAATTTAAATATTAACCTAAAAGCTCAAGACATTGAAAGCTGTAACAAAACAGGCTAATCAACGGCCTTTGCCATCGAGTTTTATTTACAAATCTTTCACACAAACTAAACCTTTATACAGTATCATCTGTTACTAAACTAAGACATTGATTTGCATGCGTGCTGAAGGGGCTGCAGATCAGGACAGATCATCACTACTATGTGGTGGTTGTCAGAAATGATTCAATATAGAAACGAAATACAAATTTCAACCTAGGCTCAAGACATCGAAAGCCTAGTTTTAACAACATAGGTCAGTCAACGGCTAGTTCAGTAGAGCTTATATTTGAAATCACTTTAATCAAACTCATATTACATATAGCACAGCAAAAAACTAATAGAATAATTTGTAATTAAGATAGGATGATATTCCTCATTGAGCCACGGTGGCTCAGAGGATAGAGCGTTCTCCTTCCAATGAGGCGAACCGGGTTCGAATCCCAGTCGATGCGAATTCCTCATCTGGCTTGCACCGACCACAGTACTGATGTGAAATATCCTCAGTGGTAGACGGATCATGGGTTAGAGTCCTGAAATAATGCATCTAAAACAACAAAAGTTGGCTTGCTAAAATGTTTAAAGATTTTTAGAATTAATGTTGTTGTAGTTCATTTACGTCACACTAGAGCTGCACAATTGGCATCCCTGAGGATGATCCGAAGAAATGCCATCACAATTTTGATCCTCTACAGAGGGGATGGCACCCCTGCTTGGGTGGACCGACGGCCTGCAAGCAAAGAAGTCGAGCACTTTACGGTAAAACAGTTTAACGAGGGCCCATACCACACACTCTCGGTCCCTACAACTGAACTCGGACTGAAACAAGTGGTCACCCACCCGCATACTGACAGCAGCCAGTGACTTTTGACTCCGGTGATCTGCTGGGAACCGTGGCTTAACGATCAGTTCACTGCGGGACAGAATTAATAATTAACGCTTTTAATCTTAAACAACGTCTAAATTACATTTTTTCTTAAAAACTTTATTAAGAAAAGTTATTTTCCTTAACAAAGCAGTGCGAATATTAAGCAAATGTTTTTAAAAACAAATAAATATTTTAAAGAAATATAAACAAAATATAAGAATTATTGAATAAAATAAATTATATTTAAGTTAGATTTTTGGTCATCCTACCTAATGTACATGTTACCTCTTTCTAGACCTTAAAACCCCAAAAAGTCAAATAAATGTGAAAAAATTTTACAATCTAGTTATGCTTATAACTATTTTTATTACTTATTGGTAGTGTGAATAATAATAGTTTTCTAGTGGATTCCACAAATAAGGGACTACCAATAAACTAGGTACTTTGATTGTTTGTTTACATTTATACTTTTCTTTCACATTTCCGACTATCTATTTCTTCTAAAACACAGTCATCAAAATTAAGAAAATGTAAGTCTCTATTGATACGATTATATAGTTGACGTGACTCAGCAGCCGCCGATAATGGGACACGGGCGCGTGACGTTGGTTTTGATTACAATAAATTGAGTGGCAAGCTCACTGATGGAAGTCTACGAAATTTTGATGTCTTTTTGAAAGATCGGTCAGCCAAGCAACAACCGCCAATTAAACAATATCTTCAGTTTTTTTAAATATTAACGAACGATTTTCATGTAGAGTATAGTTTTAACAAATTATTAAGCAAGTTTTAGCTAAAAATTGGGTAATAATTTAATACTTGCGCTTCAAAAAGAAGACAACCAATACCAACGCTTGTGACCAACGACGTCAGCACTAGCTTATCTTTATCCGCAGTATGAAGTATTAAAGTTGAGCAAACTCGAAATGTTAATTACCGTTAAGTTAAAGAAGCACAGAGCCGTATTGTATTGTTAACATATAATTCGTTTTAGTCTACTTCATTTACTTAACTTAGATTTACTATTTGTTCATGTATTTATTTATTGTAACCATGACATATTTTTATTTTGTGTACCTCGCAAATTCAATGCAGTCTCGCAGTGGACTGATCATTAAGACGCAGTTCCCAGCAGATCACCGAAGTCAAGCATCACTGTCTGCGGGAGGGTGACCATTTCATATTTATGGAAGATTTTCAAACGTTTAATAAAAAATTTTATAAGTTTTTTAAAAATATATCACACTATTAAATTCAATGAAATTTCAGAAGCCAGCTGTGTTTAAAATATTGGTATCCAAAAGGTTTTCTGAAAATTCCTAGAGATCCGTAGAACGGTAACAAGAGACCAGAAAGATAGAAGTTTTTCAAAATTTTTTTGATTGACGATATATTTAAAAAAGATTCCTAACTATTTACATGTTACGGGTGTTTATAGGAATTTACTCATGGAATTTTATTACATGAAATGAAGCAAAATTAAAAATAAAAAAAATTATTTCAACAAGGCGACATTTTACCCCACTACTCTTGAAATTTTATTTGTAAAATGTCATAAAATTAAAAAGAAAAAATAATTATTTAAAAAAATTGGCGTTTTACTTGGTTTTCCCTCCAATAACTTCCAAACCACAACCAGCACCTTACTCTCTCCAAACTTCTACATCACAACCGGCACATCCGTATCCACTCTACACAACCAACCTCCACTCCAAAACCAGTACATACCTTCACACCACCACCAACATGTGGACTTTCAATCACGACACATTTCACTATCACGTTCTACGTACACAAGCCAACTATTTTATGGCCACCAGAATCGAACGCACTACCTCGAGCTCTCCAACCAACAGCGTGAGATACACGCCTTAACCAACTGCGCTACCGAAGCGAAAACAGTCTTTGTAGTGCAGTCTATCTCTTTTATTTTAATACATATTTAAGAAAAATTGCACACCATTTGCAAGTTAATTTAATTTACATTTAAGTAAAGGTTCAGAGTCCCCAAAGAACATTGTTCAAACTTAAAGCTTGAATATAATTTTGATAACACCGAAATTCTTTTAATATCCCATCAACTCATCTAAAAGAAATACTTAGAAATATTTTCATGTTGTTAGAACTTTGAAATATTTTAAGGTATTTTAGACTTGGTAATATTTTCAAACTCTTTTGACTAAGAGAAATTCTGAAGATTTTAGAACTTAGAAATATTTTCATGGTGTCTGAACTTTGAAATATTTTAAGAACTTTTGACATCGAACAATTCTGAAATTTTTTGTACTTAGAAAATATTTTGAGCTATTTTAGACTTAGTATTAATTTTAAATTATTTTGCACATTGAAAAATTCTGAAGTTTTTGGTACATAGAAATATTTTGAGGTATTTTACACTTAGTAATATTTTCATGTTGTTTGAACTTTGAAATATATTAAGGTATTTTAGACTTAGTATTAATTTTAAACTGTTTTGACATAGAAAAACTCTGAAATTGTTTGAACTTAGAAATATTTTGAGGTATTTTAGACTTTTTGTTTAATATTTCAAACTACAACACGATTAAATTGCAGGAAATTGACGACGATCGACGTTCCCCAACGTTTTTACAATATCGAACAATATTGTTTTGCAATATTGAATATACGTTATAAAAGGGGTCCATTTTTATATAGTACAATATTTCGCTACGATATTGTACAATGTTCAAAGCTAAGTTTTTACGATATCGTTTTTGTGAATTGTGCTACTTGGGTAGCGAGGCGTTATTNAAGTGAGCTGTGTTTGAAATTTTGGTATAAAAAGGTTTTCTGAAAACTCATAGAGCTCCTCAGAATGGTTACAAGAGAGCTGAAAGACTTTTTTTTTTTAAACTGTAATAATAATAATTATATTAAAGAAAATTATTAATTATTTCAATATTGCGTACTCACACCTGCTATTTCACGACTACCAGATTCGAGCTCACAACCTCGAGCTCTCCAACCAGCAGTGTGTGCTACGCCTTAACCGACTATGCTACAGAAGCGCCAGCAGTTTTTGTAGTGTAGTACATCTCTTCTGTTTTAATATATATTTTAGAAAAATCGCACAACGTTTTCAAGTTAATTTAATTTACATTTAACTAAAAGTCTAAGAATGAATGCTTTCCAAGGAATATTGTTGAAACTTAAAGCCGAAAAAAGTTTTGATAACAACAAAATTCTTTTAATTGCGCTTCAGTTCATTTAGAGCATGGGATTCCGTGTTTCATTTATATAAAGACCTTTTCGGAAGATTTTCAAAAATTTAATAACATTTTTCAGAACTTTTTTTTTTTAATATTTCAAACTACAACACGATTAAATTGTAGGTAATTGCAAAATATAAGTGAGCTGTGTTTAAAATTTTGGTATCCATAAGGTTACAGAAACAATAAAAGACAGAATTCTTTTTAATAATAATTATTATATTAAAAGAATCCCTAATTATTTTAATAGTACGGTTGTTTACACGAACTTACTCATGGAATTTTTTTTATGGGAAATGCTGAAAAATTGAAAAGAAAAAAAAAGATTTATTTTAACAAAACGACGTTTTGCGTGGCACCCGGCCCTCCCTCTACAAATGAAATTTTATGTGTAAAATGTCGTAAAATTGAAATGAAAGAAGTTTTATTTTTTGAAATAGACGTTTTACGTGTTTCTCCTCCAAACCACAACCAGCAGTTCCCTATCTCCCAACTTCCACTCCACAACCAGCACATACCACCCTTCACATCACCACCAACAAGTGAACTTTCAGTCACGACACACTTAACGAACAGGCTCTGCGTACACACACCGGCTCTTTTACAACCACCAGATTTGAACCCACTACCTCGAGCTCTCCAACCAGCAGTGTGTGTCACGCCTGAATTGACTGCACTACCGAAGCAGTTTTTACAGTGTAGTATGTCACTTCTGTTTGAAAATATATTTAAGAAAAATTGCACACCATTTTCAAGTAAATTTTATTTACATTTAACTAAAGGTTTAAGAATGTATGCTTTTCAAGAAACAAATTTAAATATCATTTTGATAACACCAAAATTCTTTTAATAGCAAATTAGTTCATTTAAAGCATGGGTAGTCGAGTTTCAATCATATGAATGGCGACTTCCTAATTAACGGCATGAGTTCCTTACACTACTACATACCATTCAAAAGTTAAACCTGAACTAAATTACAGCTTTCTGAAACAACTTTTTTTAATATTTTTAAATTAAGTTACAGCTTTTTTGAAGTGAAAAGTTATTAAGTTTTCTTTCTCAAATCTGTTCTGTTACCTTTATTCACGTCGACTTTAAAGTGCTCGGAACCTTTCTAATTTCTCCTCCTTAATAATTTTTGTAACGATTGAAGATCTTATATCATCAGGTATATGTATTTTTTTTTTTTTTAATATGATGAACACTCTCAACAATTAAAACATATCTTCAGAAGATTTTCAAACGTTCAATAACAATTTTTAGAAGTTTTTTATACTTACTTAATATTCTAATATCTACATTAGAACATTAAGTAAGTATTACCAGAAGTTTCTATTACCAGTAGTACCGATTTTCCTCGAATTACAGGAGGAAGTAGTTTGATTGTGGTAAACTTTATATCTGAGTTGCCTCGAGCAACAGCTTAATGACAGATGATACTGAATTAAGTTAGTTTTTTATTTTGATGGGATAACATCTTTTGCTTAATCTAATAATGTAAAGTCATTCAGAAGAGCAGCAAATAATAAATTTAAAAAAAATCATATGAATAATTTCAGTTTTATTATTTGCTTCGATATAAAAAGATTGCTTAAAGTCAATTGGTTTCGCAAGCTGATAATTTTTCCATATTTAAAAACTTTAATTTAATAATTTTTGTTTTAATAACTTAATATTTTAACAACTTTTCAAATTACTTTGATAGTGATGTTATCTAAATTCCTATGTTTTCATTAAATAAAAAGCTTAGGGAACATATAAAAAAAATTTAGTTGTAATATTGAATAGCGGAGTGCACTGTTAAAATGGAAATTTATAACCGGTTTTAGAGTTCAATATATAAAACAACGTGTAATATTAATGCTTTAGCTTAAATTATTAAAACTTTTCTAATCCTTCTTTGAAATCACAATTATAAAAAATTTCAGACTTCTCAAAATAATATTAGAGTATTTATGCACGACAAAGATCCTGAAGACAATACGAAATTACTAGTTAAATGGTGAAGTTATTTTAACCATTGATTAATTTAAAGATTGGTCTGTAAGAGTGCAATTGGTTGGTAACAACTGTTTTACAGATTTAAGTGATTTAAAATCTCTTATTAGAGTGAGAAAGAGGCAACTTTTCTAACTGATTAGAAATAAATTTCCTGCATGAGGTCTGCATTATTACAATCGTTTAAAAATATTTGCATTTAAGCTCTCACTGCGCTGCGGTCAGGCCGACAGGCAAACACCAATCGTTTTTCTCTAACCAACAGACTATGTAAACAAAATATAAAAAACAAAAACAAATAAAACTGATATATTTCTCTTGCAGGATGCTTCTTAGATTATTTGTGAATTTACAATAAAATTAGTATTCAATATAATACAATGTAAAAACATGTTGTGCGTTATAAAGTAATCGCTCTAGCGCCTATATATAAAAACCCACTTTCTGTTGTTAATTTTCCCAGAAATGAAATCCAACTGAAGTAAACATATAACGGTTCGATTATAAAGTTAAATTATTATTAATTCCAAATTTTAACTGTTTTACACTCAACATTTTAAATGAATATTTTTGATTGATAATAATAATTAAAATAGTATAAATTAACACCATGTTTTTCAAGAGAGCGAGAAAGAAGAAAACAATTCGAATTATTAATTAGAATAATTAAAATTCGATTTATTAGATTAATTAATAGTTAGAATTTTGTAATACTAGAACAAGAAACGTTGAACTCCCTTTCTGAAGACGGAGAGAGGGAGTTACCTTCATTACAAGCACGAAAGTGAGTTAATTCCGTTAATAATAAATGCTGTTGATAGTGAGAAAACTTTTATAAATTTGCGGAGAACTGTCATAGGTTTAACAATATTCTCAGAGATATAAAAAAAAGAAGAGTTATTCCGTTTTTGTACTGAATTTCAGCTTTTATCCATAAAAATTTGTTTAAGCTCAATATTTTTTATTCTTTTTACGTAAATATTAATTTGAGACGACTCACATTGAAAATATTTTTAGCAAAAATTAAAAAAAAAATATATTGGAAGACTTTACGGAACACCCGGAAAGTATGTGTAAAAAATTAGGTCATATTTTGTAGTATATTAAAATGGAAAAAGAAAAAAAAAATAGCTTGGGGGCCACGAAATTTTTTTAATGACTGAAATACCTATATTGCCCAAAAGCAGTCAAAATGAACAAAAGAATAACTAATGTATAAAGAAATTTGTTTAAATTAATTTTTAACATTTTTGATATTATATTCAGTTATTAGCAAATATCAACCATAAAAATAATTATAAAAGTCACAAATTTCTGAGAAATTGTGTCATTCTATACATCATTGTTCTTCTAATTGAAATTTAAAAAGCAGTCGAAATGACTTCCTTGGACAATCTAGCGTTAAGAAATAAAACACCAGAAAAGTCAAAATAATTTCAGGTTTGCTCTAAAATCGCAAAATACGTGATGAGCGTTTAAAAACCTTCAAAGAATGAATTGAAAAGTTTTGATTTCCACCACATCCTCTCCAAAAAGCGTTCAATTTGGCCAGAGCCGGATTATATCTTTCGTAGGCCCTAGGCATAGCCGTTTTTGGGCCCTCCCCTCCTTCCCCCACTCCTCCCCTCTTTTCAAAACATATGCTAAAATTTTCTTGCATATTTTTGCGTTCAACAATGAATCAAGATCGCTTGGCATCGCTCGCACTTATGTCTATTGAATACGACATTTTGCGTAGTTTGGAATTCGACAGCATAATACAAGATTTCGTTGAATCCAAAAATCGCAAAAAAGTAATATATTAGATCATAAGATTCTGCAAAATAATTTATTACCGAAAAATATTATATTTTTATTTGTATCTTCATAATTTTGTGCAAAATACACTTGTTGTTTTTAAAGCTAAATTATTTTTGTCAACAAATTTTTTTCTCCCTAGTTTTTCGTAGGCCCGGCACGTGCCTAATGTGCCTATAGGTTAATCCGGCCCTGAATTTAGCCGTCATATAAATTTATTTATTTATTTAAAATTTCCTTTAATTTTATTTAAGAAAAACATTTTTTTGTGTATTGATGTTCTTAATTACATTTAAGGAGCATCAAAATTTTTTAAGTGCTTGGGGCCTCTAATGAGGTTTTTCATCCGACACTGAAATAATGCACGAATTTTTGTCACCTTTTTATTATTTTATTTTGAAGTCATGAGTTAACGAATGAGTTAATCAAAACATAAATAATGGAATCAGTTGGAACTCTGAGTGTTCAATAATCACCGTTTGATGTTGAACTGACGATTTGCTTTCACCTAGAAAAATAGAAGGCCAAAGGGGACCCGCACAGCATCCCTTGAAAAGTAGGCCTCGGTCACTCTCGTCTTCGTGAAGGGAAAGTTGGAGAACCGGTCATATCATAATCATACAAATATAAAGAGATGATGTTCACATTGAACGAGGAAAATGTCGTTGATAGTGGTGTTCGGGTTGCTCGCTGCTGTTTTGGCAGAAACTCCGCATCAGGTTCACATATCCCTCGGAGGTGAGTTGTTGTTCTATATTTCTTTTCTTTTTTATATATAATTGTTATTTTCTAGTAAATTGTTGACATAATATGACGTAGAAGCATCATAAGACGATGGATCTCTCCTTTAAATGACTTCATGATTTAATTGAGTATTTGGAACAGAAATAACTTTCAGGTGTAAATGATATGCTGAAATTGGAAATTTAAGTGAACTGAATTTAAGTGAAAACCATTTTGGTTATTAAAAAAAGAGAATAGATTTAGAAAAGGAAACCGATGCTTAAAATGAGGGATGTGATTAAAAAAAAAATTTAAAACGTTTGAATTAATGTTACAATTCTTTTCAATTTATTATTTTAAAAAAAATCGAGTATGTTTAAACTCTACTTTCTCCAGCAACATTGCAAACTACATAACATGCGTCATTTATTGGAGAAAAAAATTTTTTTATTGGCCCTATTTTTAGACGTTTTATAGGATTTCTATGTAAAATCTTAATTATCATGTGATACTTTACAGCATTATTGTTTTTACGCGACAGAAACCGGTTTACACTTGCTTATGTTAGCTTATCAATTAGTTAATATTGTAATGCAATACGTTTAAAAAATAATATATTGATGCAAGTGGGAAGTATATAAAAACTCTCCTCAATAAAAACCCTTTACATGTATGTTTAAACATAACAGTATTGTGTATAAACTAGTGCAAAACAAGTAGTTATTAAAACACTACAGTGCCCCGAATAATTTAGTCTAATTATTATAATATACCAATACAATACCTGATATAATAAATATTTATATAACATATTATATAACATATCGTCTAATTTATCCAATCGTGAACTCTTTATTATATATCGTCTAATTTTACCAATTGATGCACGAGACTAAACAAGTCCAAACAAGTCCAAACCAGTCTTGTAAAAACAATAAAGCTGTATAGTATCACCTGATAATTAAGATTTTATATAGAATATTACAGTGCGTGTAATAATTTGG
>NC_092212.1:86322664-86389603 GCF_043381705.1 Parasteatoda tepidariorum | reverse complement strand
CACAATATATATATATAAGTATATGTATCATAATAAATAAATACAAAAAAGACAAAAGAAAAAATGAAGAAAATTAATAAAAAAAATAAGTTTTATTTATTGCGCATAAGCTGCAAGTAAACAGAACTCCATACTTGCCAACTTTTAATCTCTTCCTTCTATGATTTGTCCCAGTGGTATTAAAATGTAATTAAAATTTCAATTTTAAGCACACAAAAAAAAGTTTGTATTTGAAAAAACTTAAGATGACAACCGTGATAGTAACCCATATTAATATATATGCTTAATTTTTTAAGAATAGTGGTGATCAAAATCATTTAAAAAATAAGTTTACGAAAGAAAAATATAGTATAATATAGTAGAAAAATATAATTTACTATCACTTTTAATATAAAAATAAAATTTCACGCCAGATGCGTAAAAGTTGGCAGGTATGGAACTCATAAAATAAAGTTCAAAAAGTAGCGAAAACGCGTAAAATGTTACAGAACAATGAAAAAAATAACACAACAATGAAAAAAAGGGAAAAGAAAATAATAATAACAGTAATAAAAATAATTTAAAAAATTATCCGAAAAAAGGAAGAAAAGAAATCCGGGAAATAAAAGATATAACCTTTTCATCAGCTCACACGATTATATCCGCAAAAAGGAATGCTTTCTAATATTGTATCAATAAAGCCGAAACAAAATGTAACGATACAATAGTGCGAGGAGCACAAAAAAAATCTTTTTGAGGCAAATAGGATTAATATTATGAAACAAATAGGAACACATTAGGTAAAAATATCACGTCAAAACAGAAAATAAAATGTGAAGGAAAACAGAACAAAATATAAAACGAAATCTATAAAGAGAGAAGCGAATTCAAATGAATTTACATAAAAGGGTAATTTTTCAAAAATGATTTAAAATATATTCGTAACAAAATTGAAAACAGAAGCGCTAATTAAGGTAAAAGCATAAATAGAGGGGTCTTGTTTTATAGTACGTTCTTTCTGCAGTACTGAAGTGCGTTTGATTTGTTAGTTACCAAGGAAGGGCCCGAAAATGGATGAGCGAAAGTTAATATTATACTGGATAATTTAAAGAAGTTGACAATAAATAATTTTAGAAAATTAACTTTTATTCAAGAAAAAAAAAATAGAGAAGAGAAAGAATCATGAATTGCCTGTTTTAACCATAATTTTAGCCATGGATTTGCACATGGTAAAAATTACAGACCTTAACTCTCGGTGGTTATGACTCAACACTAGCGGATATCCAACAACAAAATCCAGGAGTTCAGACGACGTCTTCATTTACAGATGATCTCTTTGTTCTAAATTCTTGTGATGTCTCCTTCGGTCCCCTGTATACCTCTCGCGGTATTTATTGATCACATGATTTGGAGTTGCCACCCACATGAACGTGACTAAAAAATATATAAATTAATATCGTGGTGTATTGTAAAAAAAAAAGAAGAAAAGAATAGACATTTAGGTACTTCTGTAAAATCCCGTCAAATATTTTCGCCAAAACCAAAAAATTGAAAACTTCATTTAAGTAAAAAATTTTGCAAAAAAGCTGTACGATTTTTTTTTTCAAACTTAATATGCGTTTCGATTATATAATTTCTATTTGAAATGTAAATTAAATATTAAACAGCGTATTACCTATCCGGATAAATGATCACGTGTCTTAACAGTTCTGATGAGAAAATAAGAAAAATTT
Source organism: Parasteatoda tepidariorum (assembly GCF_043381705.1). NCBI lineage: Eukaryota > Metazoa > Arthropoda > Arachnida > Araneae > Theridiidae > Parasteatoda > Parasteatoda tepidariorum. The sequence continues at coordinate 86,387,891 of NC_092212.1, read as the reverse complement.
TGTGTTTTATATCAAAATTTTATGTTAATCATGGTGCCATTTGCTTGTTAGATATAGAAGTATAGATACAGATTGCAATAGTATTATACTATAGATATACTGTCAGACATAGATTTGCTCGTAGTACTGTGTATCTACAAAATGTTTAAAGGGACGTACTACAGAACAATTACAATACATATCAGAGTCACACTTGGTTAGATTTATCTAGTTGTTATACTATATACCAAGGATATCGGGAGAATACAGTTTTTCTTCCAGAACGGATAGACGAGATGGTGGTTATGTGGAGTACTTACAGAAGTAGTGACTGGAGCACAGTGGAATACGGACTCTCACAGGCTCTGGACATGAGTGCTAATGGAACGTGGCAAATGCTTAACAATAGAGGAGCTCACCAATACGTCCACACAGTTAAGTTGACCGATTTGAAGAACGCCACCCACTACTGTAAGTATTAACCACATGAAACTAGTTAATGAAATATTTTGAGGTTTTTCTTCTTATTAATAGCGGGTCACTGCGTGATTTCGGGTCAATAAGTTTAACTATAGTTTGTCTACGGTAAGAACTGCTATATAGAATGGTGAAGTCTGAGACCATCTGCTGCTATGGAAACAAGAATAGCGCATTTCAGGGAGGGTAGCTTCTCTTAACTTCAGGGCACACGCAACAGACCGAAGAAAAAGATTCCCTTTCTCCTGCCGACCTCGGCTAAAACCAATCCTAAACAATGACCTCAGACCCCTACTTAAAATAGTTATACCTCGTTACCATAGTCACAGCCACGGGTCCAGACGAATAGCTAGAGGAGTTCTTACTTTAGACAAACAATAGTTTATCGCTCATTTAATAAGAAAAGCCATTTATTTCATCACATCTCAGTGGATGAAGGGACAATCTTTGAAAATTCTGGCAATTCCACAGATACCTGTGGATGAAGGATCTAAGTAGACAATCTTTGAAAATTCCGTAAATTCCACACTGTAAGAAGTTTTACAGTATAGTTGCCACCATTTTTGGTATTGAGGTTAACTAAATGCATTTTTAAGTACATAGCTATCGCGCAGAAATTTTATAAAACTGACAAAGTAACAATTGTTTGAAAGAATTAGCGGGAATAAAAATGTGCTTGTGTTTTTAAAAAAATGTTTTTGCAATGAAATTGATTCCGAAGCGCATGAAAATATGCTTTCTAATCAAACAAACAAACAAACAAAAAATGAGTAATAAATAAATAAATAAAACTATAACACTGTAACTTCCTCTGTTCTGAATAGGCGTTTAAAAAATGAGCATTAGCCGTTGTTAAATTAAACTGATTCTGCTTTTTTTTCCTTAGAAATATTTTAAAGATAATACCCGCGGCTTTTCTAGCTTGTAGCCCCATTTAACCAAAAAAGAGTTTCGTTTGAAGAAACTGTAAAAAAATTTCTCACTGTCATTAAAGCTAGTGATCCATAATTGATTTTGGTAATACGTACTAATTGAAACAAAAAAATATATAATTTGTGAACTAATACTCAAAATTATTGGCGAAAAAGTGTTTAATCGTTTTGGGAACCCTAAAAAATCACCAAATTTTTTATTAACGCCTAATTAGTTTTGATAACAGGTACTACTGGTATTACAGAAAGTTTTGGTTTTTTTAATAAGCACGAAATGAACTATAATAAGTTCGAAGATACCTACTATAGGTACAGTGGAAATAAATTTTTTATGGTCCCTCGAAGGGTCTAAGTATCTGAGAAAATTGCTCGATTGTAATAAATTTTGACAATCATAGGAGGCTCGCGAGCAATAACATCATGCCAAATGATGCTGATAGCAGTTAATCTTCATTTTCATTGGATGAATTTCTAAAGACATATTTTGCCTAATCTAATGATATAAAGCCACTGGAAAACACATAAAATAAATATAATTTTTCGTAAAAAATTTTAATTATTTTAGCTTTAGTAATTATGTCAGTATGTGTCTTTCAGTTTTTTGTGTGATTTCGTAATCTTTAAAAATAACGACTTTTCGATTTTTTCTCCCACCTTTTTCAAAGGGCAGGGTATTCAGCTAGTATGCTAATTTTTGAGATCCTATTACGTAAAAATCATTCGAGCAAATAAGTTGATTGATTGAAATCTTTTTGGCTCACTGTACATCAGGGGTGTCAAACTCGCTGCCCGAGATGAACATTTTTGTGGTCCAGTCAATATATCCGAAGGAAAGTAGAAATAAAGTAGACATGTCAATTGGAAACGAAACCAGCATATAAAATTATAATATACTTTATTTATAAACTATAAGGATCATTTTAAATCGAACTCTCGAAAATGTAAAATTCTAATTGGCTGAAATGGAGTCCGTTTCACACTAAGCTATCAATTAGATAGTACATATTCAGGTTTATCCTACTATAGCGAGGTACGTTGGTTATCTTGCTCCAAGGTTCTCAAACAATTCTGGTATTTGAAAGAAGAAATATGTAAATTTTCACAAACTAAAAACCAAGATACAAGCTTGTTCTGCGATCAAATATGGTTGCAAGATTTATCTTTTACGGCTGATCTAACCAAACACTTATCCGATTTAAATTTATTATTACAAGACAAGGATCAGATCATCACGAACATGCTTGACATAATTAAAGTATTCAAATGTAAACTATTTCTTTGGGAAAGGCAACTGAAAAATGAAGATTTAAAGCAAATCTAATTTAGATGATATTGCATCGTATCAAAATACGCAGAAAAAAAAATTCAAATCTTAGAACAGAATTTGAAACAAGGTTTCTTCGATTTTCTCAGTAAATATAGACTCAGTAGCCAGTTACATGCAAATAGCAGTGAATGAGATTCAGTGCGACTCAAATTTGAAGGCAAAAATCATTGAAGTGAGTGAGCCTGAATTTGCCTGAAGCCTACCGGCAAGGTTTGAAAATACTCGAAAATTCGCATATGAAATTATTTCCATGTTTGGAAGCACTTATCAGTGAGAACAATTATTTTCTGTTATNAATTATTTTCTGTTAGGAATGGAAATAAATCTCCTGTCCGAAACCGTATTAATAACGCTCACGTTGAGTTAATTTTGAAAGTAGTCTCGGCCAATAAAACTTCTCCCGAAATGGAAAAGGTAGTAGCAGAGAAGAGATGTCAAGTATCAGGACGTAAACAATGCTTTAACTTTATATTTGTTTATTACAATTCAAAATAAAAATATTTGTTTTCTATGTACATAGTTTTTTTTTTTTTTGCGGCCCACCTATAGTTAAGAATTGTTTATTTGGCCCAAGTTAGCTTTTGAGTTTGACACCCCTGCTGTACATGGTAATCCGATTTATGTACTCAAAAGTTATTCAGAGAGAAAAAATTTGTTCTTAAATTCCCACTAGATATGGAAGTGAACGAAAAGAATTGCTTTTAAAATGACATACTAAACCGGAATAAAACTCCTGTCATTTAAATCATATAAACTTATCAATATCTGATCCATAAACCACACCTACTAACCAGAATTTATTCCTTTAATTATACTATAATATTCAATACTCTTTCTCAGTAGCTTTACAAAACTAGATATATAGAAGTTATACTAGATAGAAAACGTTAGACCTCACTATATCACGAATATTCGTTTTTATCTCGCCTTAGATAACAGAACATATGAACATAGCACTTTCTTGAATTTTTGGCACTCATATATCCGTATCATTGCTGAAAATTCAAGAAAAGAAAGCAAGCAAATTTTTTTTTTAAATAAAAAAAAGATTCGTATTTTTGAAAATACATTGCATTGCAGTTCAGGGTCCTTCTCGTAGCATTAAACAATGAACAATATTTTACGGTTTTTTGGAGTTTCACTGTTTTTCAGGAATTTCGTCATTTCTTTGTATCTTGAAGGAATCATTGTTTTTATCTTTTACGGGACTTTCTAGGGGTGTCCCGTATTCCTTAAAATCTATTCTTTAAAAGCAAATAATAATAAATGAAAAAATGGAAAGAAACAAAAAGATACAGTCACATTATTAGACGCACTATAAAATTCTATATAAAATCTTAATTATTAGGTGATACTCTATACAGCTTTACGCGGTTTGCACACTTGTTTACGTTCGGCTATCCATTGGTTAATTTAGACAAGATATATAATATAAATTTGACGATAGGATAAACTAGAAGATATATTATATAAATAATATAGAATATTTATTATATCAAGCATTATATTAGTATATTATAATAATTAGACCAAACTATTGGACGCACTGCAGTGTTTTAATAATGACATGTTTTGCACGAGTTTATATAGGCAATAGTTTTATATTTTAAAACACACTTGTGATGGATTTATATTCGGGAGATTTTTTCTTATATACTTATTTATAACGTATTGCATTACAATGACACTCTAACATAAACAGGGGCTTTGAGCAGCTGTATAGACCTGATCATTAAGATTTCACATAGAATCTTAGAGTGCGTATGGCCGAGGGATGTGCCATACAAAAAAAGTTCATTGTTTCAATCAGTTATATTAAAAAAATTATGAGTTATATTGTTTATTGAATATATTCGGTGCTGAAGGTCTATTTTTATGCTCTTCTTGGAGAACAGATTACCGGTGTGGTGATGGTGTAGAGTTCAGTGGTGTGTACAAGTTCCGTACCCTCCAGAGGGGGAGTGATTGGAGACCCCGAGTCATCATTTATGGGGATCTCGGATACAGAGATGGAACGTCGACACCTTCACTCATTGAAGAAGCTCTCAATGAAACAACAGACTTCATCATTCACAATGGTATCCGAGTAATGTTTATATTCTCTCATATTATAAAAACAGATTTTAATGATGTTTGAACTTGTATTTTGGAACAGTCCATGTCATGTTTGGAAGGGAAGTTCTTGAAATCGTGATAGTTTGTGACAAGAGGGAAAAAATTTTACTTATTTTTATATAATTCGTATTTTTCACCAAAATAAATACAAACCCCAACCTATAGTGTTGTTATGCTGAAAATAAACTGCAGAAAATTTACAAAAAAAAAAAATGCGGTTTGAAGACTGTTTCCAATTCCGCGACAAAATTTTTGAAGTGGAAACACTGCAAAATGACTGCAGTATGTAAACTGCTGTAAATTTGTAGTAGTACCAACCTCAAAATTTTATACAAGAAAATCAGTATTTAGTGGTGCCATCTATCGTGAGCGATAAGAAATACTATAGCTTTTGTTTTGGAAAGAAAAATTCGCAATTATTTTCATTTTTTAAAATTTAAATCAAAACAGAGAGAAAGATCAACAAACTTTTAACTATCCATATTTATGCACATGAACGGTTCATGAATGTGATATTTTTAAGAAGAATAAATCTATCCTTACATAAGGAAAGGGGAATCAAAAATGAATTTTCAGAAAACTTAGAGTTTCTTTCATGTAAAAAACAAAATCTATTTGATATTATACTTGAAAAAATAAATTGCGGCAAGTAATGATGCATTAGGAAAAGTATATATTATGTTATAAAAGCTCTTTAGTGGTAGTTAAATATTTATTTTATATGCAATTTACGAGTAACAATTAGTACAACTAATAAATGCAGCATGTTCCGAAAAAGTCGCCATTCATAGGAATCCTTATTAAAAGCGAAAAAAAAAAGGTTTCAAACGAGGAAGAAAAAAAGACGTGATTAAAATGTGACAAATCACAGTATAAGAAGCGAAAAAGACAAGTTTGATTGGAGTCAAGAATTCTTGTTTCACTAATCAAAAGTCAAAGATATTAGTTATAAAATTTAAAAAAGACACTGATAACAAATTAAGAGGAAGGGTACATTTATAAAAATTAGGTAAATGCGTGGCAGGCAATGGAATGAAGTTTGGGTAGCTTCGGTAGGTATATTGATTTGTTGTTGGTATTGTGGGGCAACTACCATTATTATGCATCGATTCACTAGACTTATGAACTCGATTCTATCTTAAGCTACCTTTTGACAGGCTGTCGAAAGCTCATACCCCGCAGTATGATAAATTTGTTTTAATTTTGCTTAATTTCGCTAATGTCTCTTTTGCCTAAACGTCCCATTTTAATGTCTATTACATACGCCTTCCACTACTGTAATTTATTATAAGATTTTGATGGCATTTTCTTCGCTTAAATATCAATTTGAGACCTCCATCACGAAGCATCCCACGTAACAAAATGCAGTAACTCAACGTTTTATTCTAAAGTGATAGTTTGCTTGTTCTTTAAAACTAAATGTCTGTAGTACAGTATTTTTCATTAAAAACTGTACCATTTATTCACAAGTGTTTCAACTTTTTTTCTCTTTAGTTATTTATGACTGTTTTTATACATTCTCAAAAAATCAGGACAAATATTGTCAATCTGTATTCTTTTGTTTATTTTTGTAGGTGATATTGCATATGACTTACACACAGTAAGTAATTTCTTTCTTTTTTTAAGATATGAGATACTCTTTTTTTAATACCCTTACCTTTTATTGTTTTTATTTCTCAATAAGTATTTCATTGAGCAAAAGAATGCGTAAGATCAGTCAGTACAGGACCACGAGAATTTATTCTAGTGAGAATATATAAATAACTAGATGAATTAACCAATAATTATTAATTATTATTTAAGGATTAAAGCAAATGTGGATCCTCATAAATTTAATAAAAAGTAGCGGCCTAAACTGAAAGACCTCGAAATTTTTTCTAGAAAACCTCCCTAGTGGGATAAATCCGGGTACACGTATTAACTCTATGAGAAATTTGAAAATACTCGGATTTCAGTAGCATACATTTCTATTTATAACATTTAAAGAAAATTATACATGTCATTTTCAATTGACGCAGTCAAGGCCGTATTCAAAGGAGGGAGGGGAGAAGGAAGAGAGACAATTGTCTCGACTGAGGGCCTGTGACCGTAATTTCATAAGAGTATCGTGCTTAGTATCTATTTTTTTTAAAAAGGAAATATAGCGAAGAATTTCTTTATATCTATATAAAAATTGCAATTTTGTATAAAGGATCTTCAAAATTTAAATATAAACCTTTTTTATGTTTTGGAAAGGAGTCATAAGTTATGTCCGTAAAACCTTTGGTCAGTCTTGGATACACAGTGAAACCTGCAGGAAAGACCACCGGCGGCCTCCTCTGTTTGTGACCACTTTTGGAAGACACGGAATTTTTTCCTTAGACTTTGTGTTTAAGAAAACCTTTAGGGGAGATCCTCCCCCAGCAACCAGGCAGTCAAACCTCTGCACCAAAAGTGGAAAAGGTTGAATAAGGAAAAATGAAAAAATATCAAAACAAAATAAATAAGTAGATTCAAATGTATTCAAAATATTTGTGAGTAGTTCTTATTTAAAGAGCTCTTTTTGACATTCTCTAAAAGAGATTGACATGTTGCAGAAAGATGATGCTATCAATGATTTATTTTTAGAGTTGAAAGTTAAATTAGAAGGAAAGCAAATTCATTTTTGAAAAAAAAAAACTGAGTATATCGAGCAAACGAACCTCATTCAAAGCCTAATATATTATGTAAAATTAAATGCAAACTTAAACAAAAAACATAATTGTTTATTCATTTAAAATAGCTTTATCATTCATAATTTGTTTTTACACATAATTATATTAGCGAAGGTCATTTTTATGGACGCTAAATTTTATTCATCATTCCGGTTTTCATGGCACAAACATAAGCGGCATTTCTGCTGCAAGAAAATGAAACTGATTAAAATTAAAATTGTTTGGGGGAAAATCCTGTACCTTCGATAACAATTTTGAAGATAATGAAGGTAACAATTAATCTCTATTAACAACCCTTTTACTTTGGAAAACAGAAAGTGGGAGCTCCAGGGAGGTTTTCTTCCTCTGCTGCACCGCTGCTTTCGTGGACTCAGAAAAGACAGAATTTAAGAGGGCAGCGGAATGGGTACCTGAAGAGCAGAAGTTATTCTAGCTTAACAGAACATCTATTAGGCTTAATTGTTTGTTGGGGTATTAATCTCTCGCAAACGTATAGTAAGCTGGGTTAAAAATAATTTTAATACCTATGATTCATACATAAGGATTGCTTAAGAATAAGAGAACATTACGGACCGAGTAAAACAAACTTAGCTACATAGGTGTCGTGAATTAATCAACAACTATCGTAGAAAATTTTTCGTGACCAGTGAAAGGAAATTTAGAGTTCCAAAATGCTTATCGGAAGAGGTATAGGAATTGGGATTTTAAATATGAGGTCAAGTAAAAATAAGGAAGGAATAAAAATTGTAAATAACTATTGTTGAGTCAGAGTCGTAGTTTCTGATAAGTTCGGTATCGGAGCTAATGTCAGATATTTCAACTATCGACTCCACAGTTCTGGTAAAAGTATGATCATATTACGATAGGACAAATAATTTTTGTCCTGATTTTATTTGAAGAGATAAAATTTGCTATAAACTCCGTCTGCAGCTGTTTTTATTTAAACAATCTCTAACAGGGTATTACGTAGTAGCCGCCTTAAATGTATATTTTTAGAATATCCATCAATCATTCTTGATGACAAATTAATATTTTAGCGAAAAATAAGTAGAAGTGTTATTGAAATTTGACGAATCCCTACGGAGGCAGGCGAGATTAAAAATATCATCGGCAGTTCGACTAATAGAAAATATTTGATAGGTTTCTGACATTTGTCTTTCACTTCTTAATTTTCTTCGGTAATCAAACTGTTTTAATTATGACAGCTTTTTCAATTGTAAATCATTAAATGGTAATAAAGGTTTTATTTTCCCTCTTATAATCCAATCTGAAATTTACACACATGTATTTATGTAAATAGTGAACTCAATTTTACAGAATAACGGTCATGTAGGAGATAATTTCATGAACATGATCGAACCCGTTGCGGCTCGACTTCCTTATATGGTCTCCGTTGGCAATCACGAAGCATTTAATTGGTAAGTTATGCCACTCATTGAGACATTGCATTTACGTTTTTTTCTTCTTTTTTCTATTGAATGTTATTATAGCAGTTTCTTTGTTTATTCATCAAAACTCCAATAAAAAAGGAATGTTTTTCAATCAAAATATATGAGTTTATCAAGATTTCAATAATTAAATTTATGATTTGTATTTAAAAAAACGTAAGAGCTGTTTTGGGTGTTCAACTTCACGTTGAATTTTGCTTCGCAAGACTTTGCAGCGAAACAAAGGCTGCTTAATTTGATTTGATTTGATTAATACCCTAACTAAAAGTATCCGGTCACCCAGAGGTATGGAGCATCCTGAGGGACGTGATGTTTCTCTCGCCTTTTACATCGATGACAGCCTTCTGGGAAGACTTTACTCCAGTTTCTGAATAGGATGTGCTTGCAGTGAGGATTTGACTGGAATCTGCGCTCTCATTCAGGTTTTGAACACCCATTTCGTCAAAGCACATCTGTGCAAGCCTCGATGCTAGAAGAGAATGGTATTGCCATAGAGTTGGGACTGCAGCATTGTCCACATACATCTCAGAGTTTGTGTTTCCAACCACAGGAACTAACGGAACCCGACCAAACCACGAGAAACAGCCCCCACACCATTAAGCTTCCACCTACATAACAACCGAGTGTCCGGATACTTTTGGCCGGATAGTGTATAAACAGACTAAAAATTAAACTGTAGTTTGTTTTGTATAACAATTATTCTTTGTTCATTCATATCCTGCTGGTTTCCAAATATGACTGTTTTTCCTACTAACAATGTGGACTTAAAAGACAAAATTCTTTGATATCTCCATACCATAGCAAAAAAAAAAAAAAAAAAAAAAAAAAAAAAAAAAAAAAAAAAAAAGACTTGTAATTAAAAATAAATAATTTCATTTTTGTTTTGTATTTTTAGGAATTTCACGAATTATAAAACGAGGTTCAATATGCCTGGGACAGATGACAATCTGTGGTACAGGTAAGAATATTTATGTTTTCCACAAAAATATCCCTCCCATTCGAACTGAGAATTTTTTTTTCGCTTGCGTAATTAATTCTAGTGTTACGAAGAAAAAAAGTGTGTTTAGGACCTTATTTTTCACAATTGCAGCTCAGTTCTTTGGATAAAATCTAAATCCATCATTTAATATTTTTTTTGAAATTTAAAATGTTCCACCTCTTCTTTCTGTATCACTTAAAATAAGAGTCTGTGAAAATCCAATCAAACGTCACTCTAAGTGACTCATTATGCTGACTGTTCTTTTGAATAATATTAAGCCACACTCATCAAAGTAACGATAGTTAAGGGTGCATGAAACTATGTCTGATGCAAAAACAAAATGGTGAAAGAATGACAAAAGGAAGAAATATCACTAAGTTACTTCAGGTTTATAAAACCTGTATTTACCTCAAAGAAAATGAATCCCTGATTGCTTATTTTTTAATAACATAAAGAAATAATGCAATGTCTTTTGAAATCTAGCTTCAAGGCAGGACCCATCCACTTTATTATAATAAGCACCGAAGTTTATTTCTTTCTACTTTATGGTGGTCTGGATGCTGTCAAATCTCATTACAAGTGGTTGGACGACACACTCACGGTCAGTATGACACAACATGTCTCTCTCTCTTATTGTTATTTTTTTAAAAACAAATTTGAGTACAGTGAACTAAAATGCATCCCCCTGAATAACTTTGTATCGATTGAGCTAAAATGTAATATTAGTATTTTATGAGTAATTCCTAGAAACTATTAGTGAAATAAATGAAAGAATTATACCGGATTGTGAATGAACTATAAGCTCCAAGAATACGACATTCAACAAGTAGATTCAACAAGTAGAGTACAATGTAAGCAAATTACGAAGCCCAATATTCGATTTTTTTAAATTATATTTCTAATACAGAGACATTTGAAAAATGGAATTTTCTCATTTGCGTAGCGGAAGACATTGTTCTTTTTTTTAAAATACAAACGATTCAGTTTTGTCAAATATTTTTAAAATAACATCAATCAAGTTAGCTTATAACTCTAATAAAAAAAAAGCTGTTTATTGCACTTTCTGTAATACCTAATTACTATTTTTCGTTATGCCAAGTTATCTCAATGATCAACGTGATGACTGCAGAATAGGCGAACTACATCACCAAATTATTATTCCTAAGGTTTCCTGGAACCACGTGTTCATTTAGTTTGTAATTCTGCTTTTAAAGCGTGTCACTATAAAACTAAGTAATTTAAAATCAACGGTAATTGAAAGAAAAAAGGATTTTGTATGGCAAAAGGAATGGTAAAATAAAAGTAATTCGTGAAGGATAAATACAAAAAGAAATTATTTTTAGTATTGACGCCAAGGATAGTTAATTTTGGTAAGAGTTACTACCTATAGTCAAATATTATGATAGGTACTAAAACGCAAAATGAATGGGAGAAATATAACAGATTCGTTTAAGAGAGCGTTATAAAAATCAGTAAAATGTTATTGATGTCAATGATACTTCATTAATTTTTGTAATAGGTAGGGGAGAGTGGGGTCAATTGTAACATTTTTTTCTTAACTATTTTTAATTAACAAAAAATCCAATATATTATTAGTATTTATTGACAGACGTGTAAAGTAGACTATCCTCTACTAGAAGAAAAATAAATACCTGATTTTAAATACTATTATATTAGTTATTAACAATTTTTGACAGTCGTGCACTTGTTACAATTGTCCCCACTTACGGGGTCAATTGTAACAGTTCATAAATTCAACTAAAACATAGTTAATTATACATATTATCATAGTTGTGATATATTTTTTTGTTGATCAAAATAGTAGTGATATTTTAGGAGTAAAAATAATAATGAACAGAGACCTAAAGGGTTAAACTTTTAACTTTAAAGGGTTAAAAATTTTAATTTATGCTGTGAAAGGTGACAAATAAAATAATGCACATGCAACATAATATAAATGATATAGGAAACTATTGGTGGTTCTTAAAGAGTTAAGTAATGGTTTGTAAACATAAGATTATTTATTTTCAGCTGTTACAATCGTCCCTTTACTTATTGTTACAATTGTCCCCAAGACGCCATTTCAGCTTCATTTGTTAAAAACAATGCTAATTAATTAGCAAAACTAATCTTTTTTTTATTGAAATGTTAATTAAGGTGTCCACTTACATATTCGGTTACTAATTTTTATTTGTTTAAACAAAATTACTTTGTTATAATATAGTATTCTAATACCAAAAAAAGTACTTGCGTGGCGTGAAAATATCTTTTGCGATGTAACTCTTTCAAAAGTACATAAAAATGGTTGCCATCAGGGGTGTACATGTAGATTTGTTAAATGCACCTTGTGCGCCACCTAGGAACCAAATCTAGAACCCGACACTCGAAATTTTTGCTCTGTTACAATCGTACCCTGTTACAATTGACCCCACTCTCCCCTACTGATTGAAATAAAAATAAGCTGTGAACTAAAAAACAAAATCAATAGAATATTCCGTTCGTAATGTCCTTTCAGGAAGCTACATAATTCAATCTGTATGTTTATTCTACGGCACTCTAGATACATACTTTAAATTAATAATATAATATTTTGAATCAATACATATTTTAATCGAGTTCAAAATAAGAGAGAAGTCATCTTTTAGTTCTTTTATCGACGATTTCATATTCTATTCATGAATGGACTTTTGCTATTAAGAAACCAATAGGAAAATAAATTTTTTGAAAACACCCTGCCTGCATTTTTATATATTTGAAGGAGCAGCCACGACGTAAACCAAAAGATTTCCCATGAAATGGGGGAAGCAAAAAGTGGAGTATTCGTGAATTGCAAGCATGAAACGCTTTAATAAACTACTTCTAATATTCTATGAAAGGTCGGAAATAGGCATATTTAAGAAGGAAAAAATTCTATGACGCAACTTAATAAAAGGAAATTTCGCAAACAAGCAAGATATGGAAGGAGGAAAACACTTTTAAAGTTCATTCTTTAATAAGGTGTCATTTATTTTTCTCCAAATGAAATTAAAATCGCTTCATTTTAACATTACTCCATTCGAAAGTAAACAAAAAGATAAAACATTTACGATTCATCATAGTGTCCGTTCATTGCCAAGAATTGTTTATTAACTTTTATTTTATTCTATTCAGAAAAGCATACGTTTAAAAAGACAGTTTTTCTCATTTATTATTCCCATGTTTTTTTTTAAATCTCAATTATAATTAAAAAGGTTTAAAACAACGTTAGATGAATGAATGACTTCAAAGAAATACAGTGATATATTTGCTTACAAACCTCTTCATAATTTCCAAATATTTAAGCAATGATTAAGGAAAAAGTAATTTTAAAACGATTTTTTTTTTTGTTCTGCCAGAAAAATGAAATAAAATGTTGGTGGGTCATCGAGTTGCTATAAAATATTGGGAGTAACTTAATAGAATCGAGAGTTCAGTTTATTGATATTATATTCATATTTTATATCTTAAAATGCGTTACAAGAATTTCTTCGAAGAGAAAATGAATGAAAAGTGGGAGGTTTTAATGTAACAATTCTAGCATCGAAGAAACCGCCGATTATCAGCATTCTTAGAAGAAATTATGGCAACATTTTAAAGAAAAAGTACATTATACCTGTGGAATTAACTGATGAGACTTTATCAATTCGATTTCAATAAGCTACACATTCTTTTTCTCTTATCACTTCTTATTTGATGTAATGTAGAAAAGAAATAAATAAAGAAGTCTAATTTATCTAAAAGTATTCTATATGCCCCAAAAAATTAGAATGATACGGCTTTTTGGAATTCTAACTAAAAGAAATGGGTTCATATTTAACTTTTCTCACCTGTGAAAAAGTAAGCGCTAGGCTTTCCCGTCTGGTTGAATAATACAATTTATTCCACTAAAGTTTTATTTTTTAAAAGTTATTTCATTTTGAAGCAAATTGTATTTTCTCATTTTATTCTCTTTTATGTTTAGCAAGCCAATCTTCCACATAACCGGGCCAAGTGGCCGTGGGTTGTAACGCTTGGACACAGACCTATGTATTGCTCTAACACAGCTCTTAGATACTGCAGACTTGAAACTAATCCGGTAACTTTCATTTTCTTTTCTTGTTTACTCATTTATTGATTCACACCTTTATACAACATTCATTTCTAATCGTGCAATTTTATATTTAAAAAAATTAAGCCTCTGTACCATTGGACGAAAAGAAGCAGTGCGGAATGAGGAAGTTTTTGGTACTTAGAAATATTTTGAGGTATTTTAGACTTAGTAATATTTTCCTGTTGTTTGAACTTTGAAATACACTGCTCAAAAAAATTAGGGGAGCACATGGTTTTAATGAAATTACGCAAATATTTACACCGATAAGTAACAGAAAAGTAATCATTTATAACGCAAAACCGAGCAGTAAAAAGAAGAAGAAAACTTCATATGCAAATAAAAGTTCATGACGTCACAAACCAGAAAAGAAGATAAGAGCAGAAATCGGGATGTAGCAGAGACGTCTGTTTCACTGCCGTAACTCACAAAGTTGATTTCTCAGATATTGTTTTCGAGAAAGGGTGACTTGAAAATGTCTCAACAACGTGATTTACCTGAATCCATTGCATGGCGCATCATCGGCAGACTTGAATCCGGGCAAACACAACGCATTGTGGCGGACGCTGTTGGAGTCAGCAGAAGTTTCGCTGTAAAGCTGTGGAATCGATTCCAAGAGACTGGAAATGTGAGTCGTCGGCCAGGGCAAGGTCGGCTACGTGCAACAACTGCCGCTGATGACCGGTATATACAGTTAACAGCTCGTCGTAACAGAACAGACAATGCTACTCAGCTGCAAAGACAGTTTCTCGTGACAACAGGACGAAGAGTTTCCAACCAAACAATACGGAATAGGCTCCATCAGGGAGGTCTCTATACTCGTAGGTCCATGGTCTGCATTCCATTGACCTCAAGCCACCGTGCGGCTCGCAGAAGATGGGCTGCTGAACATCAAGATTGGGAACAACGGGATTGGAGCCATGCATTGTTTACAGACGAGTCTCGATTCAGTCTGGAGAGTGACACCCGACGTGTTTTGGTGTGGAGGGAAAGGGGCACTCGAAATAACCCCACTTTCATTCGTGAAAAGTCACACTACAGACAAGCTGGTTGGATGGTGTGGGGTGGAATAAGCATAGGTGGACGTACGGTCCTGCATATCATTCGGAACGGTACCTTGACGGCCCGCAGATATGCAGACGAGATGTTGAAACTTCATGCCATACCCTACGCAGCAGCCATTGGAGATTCCTTTGTTTTACAAGATAATAATGCGAGACCACATACAGCTCGTCTTGCGGAGAACATGTTGGAAGCTGAAACAATACAGCGTATGGAATGGCCAGCGCGCTCTCCTGACCTTTGAAATATTTTGAGTATTTAGACTTAGTATTAATTTTAAACTGTTTTGACATAGAAAAATTCTAAAGTTTTTTGAACTTAGAAATATTTCCATGGTGTTTGAACTTAGAAATATTTTAGTGCAGTTTAGACTTAGTAATATTTTCAACTCTGAGAATAGAGAAATTCTCTGACATAGAATAATTCTGAAGTTTTTTGTACTTTGAATTGTTTTGAATTATTTTAGTTTTAGTATTAATTTTAAATTATTTTGACATAGAAAAATTCTGAAGTTTTTGGTACTTAGAAATATTTTGAGGTATTTTAGACTTAGAAATATTTTCCTATTGTTTGAACTTGGAAATATTTTGAGGTATTTCAGACAGTATTAATTTTAAACTGTTTTGACGTAGAAAAATTCTAAGGTTTTTAGAACTTAGAAATATTTGGAAGTACTTTACACTGAGTAATATTTTCAAACTGTATTGACATAGAAAAATTCTGAAGTTTTTTGAGCTTCGAAATATTTTCATGGAGTTTAAGACTTAGTAATATTTTCAAACTCTTTTGACTTAGAACAATTCTGAAGCTTTTTGAACTTAAAAATATATTTTGAAGTATTTTAGACTTAGTAATATTTTCAAACTCTTTTGGCTTAGAACAATTCTGAAGTGCCTTGTACTTAGAAATATTTTTATCCTGCCCGGGCATAGGTCACCATCTTTCGGGTCCCAACGAGTGTGCTCGGACTCCGCCCAACCGATGAATCGGACAGGACGGGTCGTTGGTGCGCCCCCCGCTCGGAGGCGAGGGGATCTCAACTCAGCCGGCTTCGAGTCTGGCCTTTGCTTTCATTGCTCCTCTGGGCCTAGTCAAGACCCGTAGACTCGCACATATGTTAGACTCCTTGGTCCGTGTTTCAAGACGGGTCGGGTGGGTGACCGATCTACTCGATGCCAATCCCCGCCCTTCGACGGGTTTCGCGCGGTCACTAAGGACCCCAGTCCACAAGCCACGGGCTCGTCCCGTGCGCAAGCAGAAAGTTCTGTAAAAGACTTAGTAATATTTTCAAACTCTTTTGATTTAGAACAATTCTGAAGTTTTTTGTACTTTGAAATATTTTGAAGCATTTTAGCTTTAGTAATATTTTCAAACTGTTTCGACATAGAAAAATTCTGAAGTTTTTTGAACTTAGAAATATTTTGAAGTATTTTAGACTTAGTAACATTTTTAATCTGTATTGACATAGAAAAATTCTGAAGTTTTTTGAACTTAGAAATATTTTGATGGTGTTTGAAATTTGAAATATTTTAACGAAGTTTAGGCTTAGTAATATTTTCAAGTCTTTTGACATAGAGAAATTCTGAACTGTCTTGAACTTAGAAATATTTTCATGGTGTCTGAACTTTGAAATTTTTTAAGGTATTTTTAGACTTAGTAATATTTTCTAACTCTTTTGACTTAGATCAATTCTGAAGTTTTTTGTACTTAGAAATATTTTGAAGTATTTTAGACTTAGTAATGTTTTCAAACTGTTTTGACGTAGAAAATTTCTGAAGACTTTTGTACTTAAAAATATTTTTTGTTGTTTAAAATTTGAAAAACACTGAAAAATATTTATCGGTAGTTTGAACTAAAAATATGTAAAATTTCTTAATCATTTAAAATCTTTTTTCGGACACTGTAGTGTTAGAGAATAGGGCAATATTGAGCCGAAACAATTTTTGCTTCTAAATCATATTATGAAGCCTTTGGAGCCATTTAAAATAGTTTATTTTTGAAACCATTCATTGAGATTCACTTACTTCACTTTAGGAGATGAGTCACAAAAAACTGCTTACAAGACTTGTGAGTGACTGCTCTAATTTTAGTGAACAGATAAGTCTCCCAAAAATGACCCCTGTGTTTTTAGAAAGACAAGTTACGTGGCTTTCAAGGAATCCATGTTGTTACTAATGTGGCAACAAAGTTTCTTGGAGACTCTAGTGCCAGTAAAGAGTTGGCTTGACTAGCAACTGACAAAATTCGTAATAGTTAGCGAAACTTTTATGTGATATCACAAGATATATCAAAATAACACTATGACCTCATTAGGGCAATTTAAAACGGTCACACCTGCGACTGTGACTGTTGTGATCATTTTCAACTTTTTACTGACGTTTCTTTAACTGTCTGGGCTCTGTGGGAACCAGCATCAAAAAAATTCTGGAATGAATAAATGAAATTGTAGTTAAGTGCTATTCGCACTGCTGTAGAAGTATAAGGTATTTCGTAGTTGCCACCCTTCATATATATTTTTAGAAATTATTGTTAAAACTCTCGTAAGTCTGAGATATCCCTACTGAAAACATCAAGACCCAAACCCGTTTGATTGCAGGTTTATCAGAAACAGAAGCCAGTATCATCTGTCAATCCTCTGTAGGGATTCGTTAGATTTGAATGGTGTTCATAGTTTGTACACTAATTTTATCCTTTGCAGGTTCATTTTTTTTCCTGAAAAGAAATTAATTTAGCTTAATACCTAAAATAAATTATTTCCTACGTCTTTTATTTTTGGTTGAATGGTGGATAGAAAATTTGACTTGTTAAGCATTAGCGTTGCTAAGAATAAGACAATAAACGATTTTTGTATTTTAAAACACAGGTGCGTGTGGGTTTCCTGAGAGTGTATGGTCTGGAAGAGATCCTCTACAAACACGGGGTAGATGTCGCCTTCTGGGGTCACAACCACTGCTATGAGAGACTCTTCCCTACCTATGACGGTGAGGTATTAAAATTCATTCCATTTTTCTATATCAATTTGTTTAAAGGTTAACTGCTTCCCTTTCCAAATTGTTTTCGAATAAAAATTCAAAAAAATCAACATATTTTTTAAAATTTCATTAATAAATACAGGGAAGTATACCAAAACATGATACGCAAGTTTTACGTAGAATTTTAGAAAAAAATTTATGTGTAAAAAACATTTAATTTACTAATCCGAGTTATCTCGGGTAAACGAAAAAAAAAGTTAAATATTAGTCTTTTATGATCGTTCAAAGAACAACGCAAAAGTGATAATTACCAAACACTAGTGAAGTGTTACGCCATTTTTGTTTATTCTTTTTCTTTCTTTGTAAATTCAGTAACCATCGTTAATGCAATCGCACAAAGTGTACAATCCAACAGTAAAACTACCAAAACAAAATTTGGCAAATTTCCAAACGCAACAGATTATGTTTAGTTTGCTTCAGTTTGAGTAAAAACGTGATAAAAGTAAAACGTACTGACACATTCTGCTACGAACGAGTTTTCTCGGGATTTGCAACTTGACTCGGGATAATCCGGGAAACGGTTGATAAGATTACAGCTCTAATCCTCTGCAGTGTAGGGGATGCGCATATCCTGACTGACAGAATTCATTTTCAACGAATTCAATTTCTTTTCTACTCCCAAAATGCCTACTTCCGAATTGCCACACTTCATTATATTCATTCATACATCTTCAGTAGTTCAGACAATTTATGTTTGCTTGGAGGTGGATGCGAATTTTACACTGTTTAGATTAGAAAAATGACAGTATTTGAAATACCAGACAGTTGAAAGAAGAAGGGGGAAAAAACCAGCAGTTTAAGGAATAGAAGTCAAGCATACACAGCGAAATTGCACTTAATATTTAAAAAAATGAAACCGTGAATGATGTGAATAGGGTTCATTTCTTATTTTCTAATCCCACAAAAGAAAGGCCACAATCCTCACTTAACAGGTAATTGAAGTAATCTTGCGTTTTGGAACAAAAGTCTTGACTAGCTTGAGATTTTATTATTTGGTAAAATAATGCATTCAGATGACAAAAATCTGTTTCTATCTCACGTGAGATCAAATTAAGTTCTCACAACTTCATATATTTTGTTTTCTCCGTGATTATTATTTTCACGTCTCTTCCGAACGATATATCTTAAAAATTGAAAGGGAAAAAAGGCCCTGCCTGAAATGTGCATATTTTAGATTATTTACTCTGTTTTCCGAAATTTTATTCTATTTTTCAGATTTTGAAGCACTAGTACCCGGCAATATAATACGTATTCCAATTTAAATATTTAGGGTCAATATAGGGCCATGTATAGTAACCTAACCTATAAGGCCACATTATGGGACCGCTATTAACCCTATAATTATTTCCTCTGGTAAGGTGCACTTGCACCCGATACTACAATACGTGGTCCAATTTGAATAATTAGGGTCAATATATATAGGGGAGATATAGGGCCATGTTGTAATGTATAATATTAACTTTAAATGATTTTTAACATAATTTTTTTGAAAAAAAAATCTGTACTAGGATTTTCAAGTTTTTATTAATGCTATTTGAAAATGGCTCTAATAAAAGTAAATTTTAATTTATTAAAAAAAAAGTTACTAAGATTAAAACCTTATGAGAAAAAGATGTTAAAAAAAGTCTCGAATAGCATTTTTGTCACGAATATAGCATAAAAAGAATTCATTTGTTTCTCAAATGACTCTTTTACTCTGCGAAATCAAATTTCTTATTTAACTAAGAGCTTCATCTACCATTCTTCGTTGTGTATTTTGTTTCGGTTAACATTTAAATTGTGATCATCATTAAATATCTCCTCCACTGCGATTCAACAACATTAAAATACAATGAGTCATTATGGAAACTTCTAGAGTTTGATCACGATTCAAAAGTTTGTCTACTTTGATTTTGAATAAAAATTATTCCGAAATGAAATAATTCAACAACAAAAAAAGATTCCAAAAACGTAAATATGAAACTTCTCAAAAGAAGATTAAAACTTTATAAAACAATGTGAAGATTTCTTCTTGATAAAATTAAAATTAAATAAAAACAACGTTTAAGAATTAAAAAAGGTAAAAAGTAAAAGAGTAAATTGAGAGTGAAAAGAAAAGGAAACTAATAAAACCTGCACGCGTTTCAATATGTCGCATATTTACATCTTCAACAGTAGGACGAATGGCAAAACCTGCCATTTGTTCCGCTGTAAATATGTGACATTAAAACACGTGTAGGTTTCAATAAAAAAATTTTTTTTTTGATTTATGATTTTTGAACGTTGTGTTCAAGCTATTTCAGATTTACACGACTTATATTCCATCCAAATGTCATTATCATTAAAAGATTTGAGATAGTTGGAATCAAATCAAAGCGTTCTAACTCTCGTGATCAATCAAAGAACAAATCAAAGCGTTCAAATTTTCCTATTTTCTCCAGGAGTTACACCAAGGCGATTGCAACACTGAAAAAAAAACTGATACGCTACGTTTTTATTAATAGAAATAAGAGTAACTGGTCTTGCAAAATTGTGAAGAAGAAGTTTTTCATGACAGAGGCTTTATTTGTAGGTGTATAATGGAAGCTTTTCTGAGCCTTACAGGAATCCTAGAGCGACCATCCATATCACGAGCGGAGTTGCCGTAAGTCCCTATTTATTCACACTTTTTTAAAAAAAAATTTGTAACTGCAGTTGTTGCCGTCTTAATAGCAAGTAGGGCACAGAAAGAGCCCCCCCCCTATAACTGTTAAAAATTGAACTAAAAACTACACATACATAAAATAAAACATTTTTAAGATGCGCAAGAATTCAACACATTTTTATCTCCCCAAAAGCTCAATGCACATAAAATAAAGCATTTTTAAACTATGCATAATTTTTTTTATAAAAACTTTAGATACTAACCAGTTTCAATCTGCAAATAATAAAATAATTTTCAAAACCTAGAAGCAAATTAAAATAATTAAACTAAAACAAAACTTAAGGGTCGTATAACAAATAAAAAAATTCAAAAGGTATGAATTATTTCACACACATGAATAAACACACATGAACACACAGCTAATAAAAGGTATGAATTATATACACACTAAAGTCAGTTGTTAATCTTTCTAATGTTGTGCATCTTTCAATGCACACCAGACCTAACCAGTTTAAAAGTTGCTCTCCCATAGTGCTGTGTCATTCTAAACTCTTTCAACTATTACTTTATTTAACTAATTATAAATACTAAAAAGAGTGGGTGTGGTGGTCGAACATATTTAGAGAGTTGAGTACCTGAAAACTTCATTTTAACGTAGAAAAATAAATTTCTGTTTACTTTTTAAGTTTTCCTGGTGATAAACTATTTAAATGATGGGTGTTTGCATGATAATCAATCACTATTTATAGAAAAAATTCGCACTTTTTACACGGGAATATATTTATTTAAAAAAATATATAATGCAATGTTTTTGTTCTTAGTTTTTTATAATACAACATTTAAAACGTAAGATTCTCGAGGAACCCGAGTGCTTTAGGCCCCCGGGCACTACCCGGGTGTGCCTTGCGTGAAGACGGTACTAATTGTTACCAAAGAATTGAGAATTTCTACTAAAGACAAAATAAACTGGTTTTTCCATTCAAAATGATTTCTGTTCATATAACTAAAAGTTGGCGATAAAACAAAGTTTACCTTTAAAACAATAAAAAAAAAGTTTTAAAAAGTAGCGTAAAAAGCTTGAAATGATATATATATGTGACTCATATGCTGGTTAGCTCCATCAAAACGTCCTCCTCGCAGGCAAATTTCTCTCTACACTTGATCCAGGAGTTCCCTTGTCTTCTGGATTGGGTTCAAAATCACAAAGCCACGGATTTGAACATGAGTAGCTGTAAACCCATAAAATTGGGTCGGCTGTTCAACGACGGATATAAAACAATATGTGTTCCTAGTACTGAAATATCGCAGTTTGATTATAGTTTTACAGCAATTGTATTCGTTTCAAAAATTCTGTGCAGTCCTCTATTCATCGGCCATTTAATTCCCGAATTTCTGTGCACACTCTTTACAGCTTTCACTTAAGGAATGGTGTTTCTTTCATTTTTATGCAATTTTGTTTCCGAGATTTTGAGATCAGTTCATCATCTACCTTCATTTAAAGATTACTAATTTGTAAACAAAGAATTTCCACAGTAATCACTACATTAAAGAAAGGTTGTGTGTTTCCAGGGTAACCAGGAAGGGACGAGCAATTTCAGGGGTGTCCGTCAACCTTGGAGTGCTTTTGGAAGTACAGAGAAGAGTTATACTCGCCTCATTCCTTACAACAGATCTCACCTCTTCCTGCAACAGGTGTCCGCCGAAAAGGTGTGTCTCCTTTATAAATTATTTTTTAAATTTTTTTTTTAATTGTTATAAGAATATTTTCAATTGTAAAACATGAAGTTCTTCAAACTACGTTTATTCAAATGATAAAATTCGAAATTGAATCCAACTAGTTTCTGAGAGAGAAAACTTTAAAAATGTCGTATTTAAATTGCTTGATAACAATTCGGTGGTTGGAATTTTATTTTTAAAACTACAAACTCTGGATCGATGGGAAAATTTCTTTTTTTAAAGTCTCGCAGCACTGTAGACTGATCCCAGTAGAACACTAAAATCAAGAATGAGTGGTTGCGGTCTGTGAGGGGGTGGGCGAACACTTTGGTCAGACTATGTATGGACCAGGGGTGCGCGGATTTCCTTAAACATAAAGTGCTCGAATTTGGGATACCAAAGTGGAGAGAATCGCAATTAGACTGCAGAGGGTCATAATTGTGATGGCGCCGATAGCCCATTGTGTGCTTCTAGTGCAATGCAAACTAAGTACAGTACAACACTATTTTGGGGACCCAATAAATAGAGTGTTGTAGAGGGATATATTGTTATATCGAGGGTCTGCATATTTTAGAGACACAATAAGATTTTTTTTTTTGAATTTTAATGTTATATATGTATTAACTATAAATGTATTTACATAGTAGACAAAAAAATTAATTTGCAGAGTGCTAATTATGGTTAAATATTTAAAACAATTAAAATAAACAAGTGGACCCCCCCCCTGCTCGCTAACACTCGCCAACCGCCGAAAATTGCTACGCAATCTTATATGGTTTGCTTCGCAAACCAAGCTCGCTTCGGTCGCTACTAACTTAGGTACATTGCAAGTGCACAAAATTTTAAGAATTTAAAACAATCATTCAAATCCATATAACAACTTTTTTTTTTTAAAAAAAATTATATCTTTTTAGTAAATACTAAGTCATTAAAATAAATTTGAATTCAAATAAATGACATGCAATTCGTTAAACCTATTAGAAATGTGCTATAGTATAAAATCTTAAGATAAAATTTCTGAAACTGATATCTCCTTAAAAAAGGTGAAAATTTTGGCTATAATTAATCGTCAAATTAATTTTTAATATATAAATTCGTGAAAAAAAGCGCTTTCGACAAAATACTAAAATAGAGATATATAGATAAAGAGTACTCACTTCTGCCTAGCTTAATAGGAAGAGATCACATTTGGTGAGAATACTCTCTCTGGTTATTTCAGGTTCCGTTTTTAAAAGCGCTATATGTTCAGCCACCTAAGCTAGATTTGGCAAGTGACACTTTTAGCGGCAATCATTGGTCGATTTTATATCGTTGCCATTCGAGGAGTTGTAATGAGGCTTTTTTTTGTCTCGCCGTGTAAGAGAAATATATATATAGATTCAGAAAATAAGATAGTAAACATACCTGAAAACCGTTTTTATTGAAAGTAATGATATTTTTGTTTGTCTATTCCATTTTTTTGACTGCCAAGTCTACCAACAAAGTATGAATTGCATTGAGTCCTAATGATTTTCGTTCATGAAGGGTGCCCCCCCCCCACCCTCAACAAAAAAAATGCTTCTTTTAGGGGTTCTCAGTGATGTTTGTGGTCATTTGTGACTTACGATCAGCTTTTAACATGAAGGAAATGAAATCAGATAGGAATGCTATATCTCCTTAAGAGGCAATTCTATAAGGATGGAAGCTCTTGGGGTGGTCAGAAGGGAGTCTTCTCCTGTCAGTAAAGATGAAAAAAAAGGGCAAAATATGATAAAATAAGATTTTTTGCATTATTTGAAAGCCAATCATAAATGGAGAAAATGAGGTTAAAGTTTGGATAAAAGAATCGTTTATTGCTTCAGAGAATACCGTAACATTGAGAGGAGCATAACATTACTTCATATGCAAGTTCGTCTGGAGCACGAAATAAAGGGAGTTTCTGCTGCATTGGATATCGTAGTAGCGAGAGTTCACTAGACTACTACCACTACATATTTTTCAATTATTATTATTAAGAAATGAAATTTAATTTTTTATGACTATTATTAAATAAAAATTGTTTCTGATTTAGGATCACTGAAAATTTCACGCTGTTTAAGAAAAAAAAAAGAATTTTATTATTTCCTTTTTAAATTTTGCTGATATTGTTTTTCAGAAAGGCAAGATAATCGACAGTCTTTTCATTATTAAGGAGAAGAATGGACTTTTCCCCCAAGCATCGAACAAGAGAAGAAAACGAATATTTTTCGGTTGATAATCTCACTTTTTATTTTTAGGAAACCAAAGAATATGTATATCTACTCAAATTGTATAGTTTAAAATAAATTGATGCCATCGTAATTTATTCGTCGTCTATTTTAATATTTATTGTACAGTGTCCAAAATAAAAGACGGGCTATCTTGAATAACCATTGATCCAATGATTGGATCTTCACGTTCTAGGACTCAATCTCAATGGATTGAGGGGATAACCTCAAATATGTTAATTAATTATTTGGCGATATTTCAACATGCTTCTATGATTATCCCTCGTTAACTCGGGTAATAATAGGAAAAATCGGTTAAAAATAGGACAAATTAAAATATAAGAAACATAGAAAATGCCCCATGAAGTGAAAAATCTACATAAAATTCAAAATATTAAATCTATCATCAATGTCCTATCCCTGGTGTAACATTATAAGTTTTAATCGCTGTGAACTCAATTTATTGCCCTATTAACAGAGAAATTTCGATCGCTTGATTATCGATAGAAACTAACGGGCGGCAAATCTAAAAGGAGAAATTATTAAAATGAAATATAATTTTTATGAACTATATTTTTAAGGAGATCAAAGAAAGAAAAAAAAATCAACAAAAAATTTGTGAAACTTGTATTACGATCAGTGGTTACCCATGGGTCAAGTGTTTTTTCTTTCTGGATTAACTCCGTTAAACATTTAAAATCATGGGTTGCTGTCTCCATGGATGTTTGTCGTCTGATCTGTTTTCATACCTCCTGCCTATATGCACGTGTTTCAAAATACTTTTCCTCCTCCTTCAGCATTCATATTTACATTGAATTCACCGTCAAACCAGTATTTAATTATACGTTAATAATAAAAAGAATATAAATTATTATTGTGCAAATACATTAAAAATGCCTGCTGCTGAAAATAAAATAAAAAACAGCAGCAGTTGCCATAGCAACGCATGCAATGACGACGCATGCGCACTATTTACTATTTCTCTTGAACACGGTTGAAAAGTGTGTAGAAGCCATCCAATCCAAACCAAGACACATTTTACGAATGGGTAATAATTAAAATTTTCACTGCCTTAAAACGAAAAATCTGTCACAATAGAATATAGATTTTGCAAAGGGTTTGTCTTACGCTACCCGTCATGCTAACCTTATCTTTTTACCCCCTTAGCGATTGGTTCGATTGGCTCCTGCATACACAGTGAAGCTTCAATAGCGCTAATGGAAACGCTTTTCCAAAACCTCATCAATACTTTTCAAGTCTTGAAGAAAATATATATCTTTTTTAATCCCCTACGTAAGCCCAATAATGTTGATAATACGTTTATAGATACAAATGCAAATAATACTATTGCAAATGCAAATTAAGACTAAATTAGTCTAGCTTCAGAATACAGCGTCATTTGATGTTCATAAAATCGAAACTCATTCCTACTTTCTATGAAGTGTTTCTTTACCTCTATTTTTCTTTCTAGTAACGTTACATTAAAATATTTCGTAGTATTAATAATTAATTTATAAAAAGAAAAATTAATTTAATTTTCAAGCCCTTCTTTTGTGAGAAGGTGAGTAAAATTTTACTCACTGTAAAGGTCATGTTGTTGTAAGCGTATGCAGAGGGGTGCGAGTGTTCTTGTTTTCCAGTGGCGCCATCTATGGCCAAGAATTCGACTTCTGCCACATCCGTTTATAGGGTGTGACCCATTCATACATCCATTCATTCATCCACAGATCGTAATTTTGATTTTACGATTCATCTCCAATTCAGAACATGGAGGACTTTGTGACCCGACAGATTTAACGTGCACCAGTCACCATTTACTACACGGGGAGTCATCAGTCGGTGGGGATCGAACCCACAACATCTGCCCAGTGTCCTACAAACCAGGCTATCCCGGTCCGCATTCATTCATTTGATCATTTCTCATTGACCTTATATCTATTTTTAAGAAAGCAGAATTTATATATTCGGTATTTATAAGCGCATAATATGGCCTTTGCAGTGGCTGGGATAGCCTGGCCGGTAAGGCGCTGGGCCCATGTCCGAGAGTTCGTGGGTTCGAACCTAGGTGGCCGAAGACTGCCCGTGTAGTAAAATGGTGACTGATGCAAGTTAAATCTGTCGAGTCGCAAAGTCCTCCATGTTCCCAAAACAAATCAATCCTCTGGGAGTACTGATCCAGGAGTTCCCTTGTCTTCTGGGTTGGGATCAAAATGACAAGGATACGGAGTTGAACATTGGTAGTGGTAAACCCAGAATTGGGTCGACTGTTCAACGACGGATATAAAAATAAAAATGAATGAATGCATAACGCACAACATAATTTCTTAGAGTAGTCCTCTCTTCTTGAACAAAAGCAAATCCTTACTGTTACCCAAACAAAATCCTTCATTGGTATATCGTGTTTTCTGAATTAATCTGAAGATGGCAGCACTGATGCGGAAATCCACATTTAAAAATGGAGAAAATTGATATGAAGAGCTTTTGATTCATATAACCAACACTCATCACGAAGGAACTGAAAGCATTTTATAGTAACATTTGAAGTAACATACTAACTAATCCGTTCACTTGTTTCAGAAAAGATGTAGTTATAGCATAGCAATATAACAGTAAACGTTAAATGACTAAATAAAAAAAGAAAATAACTCGAAAAACAGTGGTAGTCAAGAGTGAAACAAAAAAAATATATTGAGAAGTTTCTTTTTTTTCATTTTTATTTATTTTTTTATTATTATTTTTTATTTTCAGCTCTTCCATTTTTTTTTTCATTTTGTGTGGGCAAATGTACGTTTTCTGTGTCAAACAATTTCAGTTTTCCTCACTCACGTCTGGAAAATGATGCTTGTGAGAATGGGCGCCTATTTTTGAGCGCTTGCAATATGTCGACTTCTTTAATTATTTCATGTCGTTCACTTTCTATTTTTTTTCTAGATTATTTATTTATTATTTAATTCTTGTTTGCCTACGAGCATTAGTTAACACTAGGTTTACGGTACGCGTCATTTTGACGCATTTCGAATTTTATAAGGAAAATTGCAATGCCCATTTGCATTTTTGTTTTATCTCTTGTAATGACTTTTATCCATTGATCGAGGTAAATATATATTGAAATCTATTTTCTTCAAAAGCGTTGAAATATTGAAATTCTCTTTGTAGTATACCTATCTCTACGGATATGCGTCAATTTGACGCGATTGTAATTTAGACAAAATTTTGAGTAATCACAAACGCAGAATGTCAATTTATGTCAGAGTGTAAAATTTTGAAGGTTTCATTTGCTTAGTACGAGTATTGAGAAATAAACTGCCAGAATATTTCATAAATATATATCTCATATTTTTATTTCTTTCTCTTATAGTATATAATTACATTGCTTTCAAAGTGCAGAGATGCCAGCTGCTTCGGACACGCCAAAATATACTTTAAAAAATGGTAAATAACTACCAAGTAAATTTGCAAATATATATATACATATAGTGTATGAGAGCAACAATATCACCATTTTAACTCTATTATACGCACTTAGAAATACATGCGTAGATATTTATGCATATTATGCCACGTTGTTGTGAGTCCCCAATTTTTTGTATAATTATTTCCAGCGGTATGTCTCAACTCAGACAAGTATTAAATTATAACATACTAGGGGCTACCATGCCAAAAGAAATAATTACTCACAAAATTTGAAGCCCACTCACTATGTGGCATAATGCTATGTGGCATATGTAAGTATGTATGCATAAATATGTTGTAAACAAAGTTTTCCTTACATTAAATTCGTAAAATGACAGCCCTATGAGATGTAAAAGAAAAAGCGAATTGTAAAGATAATCTAGCGCAGATGCCATTCGCAAATACTGATTGTTTGGATACATAGTGGATAATAAAAACAAATTTTTTCTTTCTGTTTCCTTAAAAAAGTATTGAATATGTTAATGATATTTTGAAGTATTTTTAGTGAAACAATGCTTCTTTTACTTACGCATTTACTTATTTAAGCATGACTCTCTCAACACGTCAAATTTTCACTCTATAGTTACATTTCTGTAGTCGGCAGAGCGGCCCGTAGGGTATTTCTTAATATTTATAGCTTAATTGCAAATAATTTCCATTAAACGATGCATTTTTTAATTTTATTTTTCCATTACTTTTTCTCTACACATAGATTCAGCAAAATAAAATATAACGTTAAGGTGATTTTATAAAACAGAGGCGAGAGCTGCTCTTTCATTTTTTTTTATAATGTAGAGACAAACTTTCACGAGATATAATATTTTTTATTTATTTTTATTCGATGATAATTATGAAACTCACGTTATAAACAATTTCTAAATTGGCTTTATTGTAAAATTTTAATAAAATTCGTTCGAGAACATGTTTTGATTTCAATCGGCGAAAGAAAACATACATTTTCTTTATGCAAAAATAGTCTTTCTGAATTGCATACTCTTCATCTTATTTATGATATTTAGATGCAGATTTGTTTTATGCCATTCTTCAATTCCATTCGATTGAGAAAGAAAACAGGTTACTTTAAAGAAATAAATAAATAAAGAACACTTTTATCGGTCACGAAATAGCGTCGCTTCTTTGTAAACATTGGATGAATTGGAATGAATGGTTTTTGAAAAGAAAGTAAAATCTGGGTGTGAAAAACAAATGTTGTGAGCTTGTTTTAATAATGTGTCTGATCAAAGAAATATCGCCAATTTATAATTGCAGCTACGGCTATGAATCTTGAGTAGCCCAATCAATGAAAATCAAAAATTTTCTATTATTGCTTAATGTTGTGAAATCAACTGAAGAATTGCTAAAATAAATAAATAAAAACGAGAATTATTATTCCACCCAATTTTTTGTTGTTGCTTTATTTGAAGAAGTTGGAAAAATTCTTAACATTTAGAAAATGATTTGATTTGTTCATTTACGTCGCACTAGAGCTACACATTGGGCTATTGGCGACAGTCTGGGAAATATCCCTGAGGATGAACCGAAGACATGCCATCACAATTTTGATCCTCTGCAGAGGGGATGGCACCACTCTAGCTCTTTAACANTGCGCGCGAAGTCGAGCACTTTACGGTAGAACAGTTTAACGAGGACCCATACCGCACACCCTCGGTCCCTACGCAGACTGATCCAAGTGGTCACCCACCCGCACACTGACCGCAGCCAGTGATGCTTGACTTCGGTGATCTGCTGGGAACTTAATGATCAGTCCACCGCGGGACACATTTAGAAAAGCATAACCGAAAAAATATGTCATTCATAGATTCATAGGAAAATTTTGTTACAATATAATAAATAATATTCAACTGAATTAAAATAAACAAATTGTAAACTTTTGTCCACGTCTACTTAAATATATCAAATAAAGAAAGTAACTTATCTGAACAAGAAAATATTTCTCACTTCATACGTTAACTATAGTGTCTGAGTTGACATTGCGACCACTTTTTAAAGAGCACTACTCACATTTATACTGGAGATTCAATCGCTTGTAGTTAAAACGTTATCGTAATTTTATCTCCAAATTGAATTTAGTGTTATTAAAAAGTTCTCATAGCTTTCCGACCCACTGAAAAAAGTAGAGTATTCCCGCTACAGCCCGTGGTGGGCCAGAAAAGTCACGGAGGTTAAGACTCCATGACTAACTATAAGCTTTCTGACTAACTAAGATGCTCCAATATCCTTGGTGCTCTGTGTCTGATGACGATGCAAGGTTCATTTATTTCCTCCTTGCCGCACGAATAATGTGTCACAATTCTATTGGCGCTAAGAATATGGCGATGCAAGGGATAAATTACTCTTCTGGAAAGGATGGAAAAATACTCATACATCTCCTACAATATTTTCTTAATTGCAAATAATTTTCATTAAACGATGCATTTTTTTATTTCATTTTTCCATCCTCCTTTTTTTTAACACATCAATTCAGCAAAATAAAATGTAACGTTAAGGTGAATTTATAAAACAGAGGAGACAGCTGATCTTTCTTTCTTTTTTTTTTAATGTAGAGACAAAATTGTACAAGATATAATATATTTTATTTATTTTTATTCGAGGGGAACTCTCATTGTATTTCTTTAAGTAAAATTAGGGGGAGGGGGCAAAATTATTATGATAGGTCTCGTTTTTCATGTAATTTTTGATGAAGTATAAAGGATTGTTTATTTGTCAGTTAATAAAAGGGGACACCGAAATCTCCTAAATTATTATTTTTCTTCTATTGTTCTTAATCGCTTCCTTCACCAATTTTTTTTGAAGAAAAAAAAATACAAAAAAGCAATGTATTTTTTTTTTAATTTTATTAATAAATTCAAGGAACTAAGACAAAACATAATACACAAGTTCCATTTTAATCTTTTTTATGTGTAAAAAGTATTTAATTTACCATCCGTTTACTCTCCCAAACTGTCTCGGACAAATAAAAAAAGTGAAATATGAGTCTCTGTATAGGTTCACATCTTCATCATCTGCATTACTTTCACTTTCGCTTACGAACGCCATTTTTTGACTCTTTTTTTTTCTGTGTAAATTCATCAACCATTGTATATACAATTACACAAAACACGTCTGCAGTCCCACAAGCAGCAAAACTCCGAAAATAAATTGGATAACTTCCAATCACCGCAGATTATCATTATTTTTTGCTTTGCTTCCAGCCGAGTAAAAATGTGATAAAACAAAATGTATTGACGAATTCTGATATGCCCAAGTTTCATCGGGATAATAAATATTTGCAATATATACGTACCCCAGTTAACTCGGGATAATCAGGGAAGCAGTTAAAAGGTTTTACAAATATAGTCAATTAATTTTTTACCTTGCATTAGCCCATTATTGTAAAAATATACATTGTTTTTACAGAACTATGCATTATTAAAAATTCATACAATTTTGTAAAATATTTAATTAATTTTCTATGAAGAATGAAAATTTTAGTTTTACACACTTCTATCTGAATTAAAACTAAAAATGATAAGAACCATCATGGTNTGTTTTGTACAACTTGGTAAAACTCTGACAGTAATATTTAATGTTTCTTCAAACATAAAAGAGTCCTACAAAAAATTTTGATAAAGTTGCGGCCCGCCATTTGATTTGTGTGCTTAATTGTGGCCCCCGGCCTCATGTAAGTTGGAAACCCCTGTTGTACAAAATACGTCTGCAGTCTCACACATAGCTAAACTCCGACACAAATATTGGCAAACATCCAATCACAGCAGATTATTATTATTTTTTGTTTTCCTTCTGGCCGAATAAAAAACGTGATAAAACAAAACGTTTAGACAAATTCTGCTTTGGCCGAAATTATTCGGGATGATCAGAGAAGCGGTGAGGTAGTTTGAAGGGCTTTTGAGCTGCTTTAAACAAATTCAAATTGAACGTCTCGTGTTTAGTAGAAATTATTTTGAAATAATAATATTTAATAATAATGCAACTATTTAAACTTAATTAAAATTAACTCTTTTGATAAAATTAACTAAATAATGTAGCTGGAAAATATTTCGCATAAAAACGTCTTTTGCGTTACGTTGCGAGCTTTTTAAGTTTTGTGCCAACATTATACAAATGATTATGTCATAAAATATATTTCTCGTTTTTAAAACTTGATGCTATAGTGCGTCTACTACTATAAAATTCCAATTCACTGGTATATAAGACATGTTAACTCGATTTTATAATAAGGCACCTTTTCATAGATTAAGGTTGATGGTGTCGATATCTACTTTCACCCCATTGGTGACCCGGACGTGATGTGAACCTGCCTACCTTGACAGAAACTCCCACTTCGAAATGAACACGCCTATTTTGGCCTTTGATGGTGGGTCCACATTGAACAGTTGACTTGCAACATGTGACTGCGATATTATCCACCTCCTCGCGCTGTTGCTATTCAGTCTCGATCACACATAACGTACAACGTGTTCACTCGACTGCTAAAGGCAACACAGGAGCAACCACGACTGTGAACTTAATACAGCTCTTCCAATTTGCACTCAAAAATACGGTGACCTTAATACAGCTCTCCCGGCCTCTCGCAAAACAGCAACTAGTGGTATTCATTCATCGAATTCTATCGCAGCTATAATTCTGGTGGAGAGTATTGTAGTGTGTCTACCACTACAAAAATACAATTCCGTAGTATATAAGACACGTTAACTCGATTGGGATACCTTTTCATAGATGAAGGTTTCTACTCTCCCCATCTGATACTAATATAAAATCTATGGATGTATTTGGACAGAAAATTATTGAAGTTATACTTCTTATGCGGCTTCCAACAAGGTAGCGTTAAACGTTTAACGCTACATTTTTATTGGCCGGGAAATCACTTGGAAGGATTCAGTTTTCCCTCATTTATTTCCATATTGTTTTGGTTCTCACTAGCATAAAAATAATAAAAGTCATAAAGTATTGTTTCTCCCTAAATATTTTTTTAGTTTGTTCTGATACACATATAATTTAATAGGGCAGTACTTTTTATTTTCAAATTTAGTGGATCACAATTGTAAAAAATGAGTGAAAACAATCCCACGGACAATGCGACGGATTTAAGGTTATGTCAAGGTACGTCTCTTGTGAATATCAATTGATTGTTAGGTTTTCTCTTTTGAAATTACATTATGACGCATTCACATACATTATTAATACAAATACATTTTCCATGGCGAGACGATGAGGCAACCACAAGCACTTCCACTGGTTCAAGAGGTCCACGAGGGAAAAATGCACAATATTACCGTGATTACAGAGCACGGAAGCGAGCGGAGCAGGAAAAAGAGTCGTTGAATAGAACTAGTGATCCTTCTACGACTGCTGATTCCTCTACAATTAACGTCGCAGGTTACGAAGTTTAACTTCTTCCGCGCGGAGGGACTCCACGCACTATTTTTTTCAAGTGGATGCTTTCCAGATTAATTTACTACCACTAGAAAAGTTTTGCAGACTTTTCGGAGAGCGGGAAGAAAAATATTTTGTTTCATAAATTATTTACGTTACGTTATTATATTACCCTGACATAGTGTGTCATTTTAATATAGTTTTTAAATAATTTAGTTTGTTTATCTGATGGAAAAAAAAATTAAATTGCAAAGCAATTATTATTTTCGGTTTGGGAAGTTATAAATTAAATAAAGAGCATAAATGGCATTTTTGAAGCGTTTCTACGGTCACTGGCCATATTATTAGAAGCGCTCTAAGATTTTATGTGAAATTATAATTATCATGTGATACTATACAGCTGTATTATTCTTAAACGACTGAAACCGGTTTGTACTTGTTTACGTTCGTGTATTAATGGGTTGACATTGTCATGTAATACGTTTAAAATAAATACAAATAGGAAGTGTATAAAAAATCTTCCGAATGATAACCCATTACATGTGTGTTTAACTATAAAAGTATTGCCTATAAACTCGTGCAAAACATGTAATTAATTTGACCGAATTATTATAATATAATAATGCTTGAAATAGTAAATATTCTATATTTATATAATATATTGCCAAATTTATCCAANCTTCTGGTTGCACGCCTGCCTTAAGGACCCGTTTATTACGAGCACTCGGATTTAACGAGTACATGTTACGGACCCTTTGTGCTCGTTATAAACGAGTTCGACTGTAGTACAATGCTTGATATAATTAATATTCCATATTCTTTTTCAATATATTGTCTCTTTATTTCATCGTCAAATTTATATTATGCATCGTCTCATTTAACACGGATTTGGATACACGAACGTCAACAGGTTCACACCAGGTAAAAACAATAATGCTGTATAAAGTATCATCTGATCATTAAGATTTTGCGTAGAATCTTAGAGTGCGTTTTATGGCCTTGGACTGTATTTTCTCACATTCATTCATTTTGTCTAATGAAAGATCGAAATGACAGGATCCCTATTCAACTAACTTTCCTAAAAAGCCTTCTACTTAGCTACATGCAAATTTTTATGCAGGGGAACTGCAAAACGTGAAGGGAAAAAAAAATTGAAATCCAACATTAAATAACAAAATAATAAAAAAAAGACATCCAATTGAACTTTTTTCCCCTTCCGATTAATATTTCAAACTTAAAAGAACGGCAAACGGAAATCTTTCTTAGAATATCTGCGTACTCTTAAAATGTAGTGCGTTAAAGTCGAAATGTTAAGCGTAGCTACATATTTGCACAAAATAAGGGCGAGAATAAATGTAAAAAATGCTTCCTACGCATAAATCCCGGGACTTGTCATTTTTGGCCGACGAGATCCTCTTGCAAAATGTAATTTGATACCTTTTCTCCATCAAAGGTTTTCGTTGATGGTTTCATCTTGCTCTCGTTAGTGTTACTTAAATACTGCACGACAGATTTATAAATAATGAGTAAAGTTTTTATACTTTGAGTGAAATAATCGTTTTAAGATATCCAATATTTATGCAGGAAAGGCTGCAATCCATAAATTACTTCGATAAAAATCAACTCAAATGAGCTTTCTTTATATCATATCCGTCGTTAATCAGCCGACCCAATTTTTGGGATTTACAACTACTGATGTTCAACTCCGTAGACTTGTCATTTTGAACTCAATCCAGAAGACAAGGGCACTCCTGGATCACGTATCGGAAGAAATTTGCCTTCGTGGAGGACTTTTCGATGGAGCTAACCCCCATTTGTTGCGTCACATGGAGAGGAAGACCACGAAAACCGTGATGCAAGCGGACTCTAACCCGCGATCCGTCTAGCACTTAGGATATTTCGCGTCAGCACTGCGATCTTTGCAAGCCGGAATTCGTACCGACCCGCCATCGCCGGGATTCGAACCTGATTCACCTCATTGGAAGGTTTTATTCCCCTCATCCATCGCTGCTTTGTTTATAGAAATTCTAAATCAAATCTGTTTCGTTGATACTGAAGAAGAAAAAGAATTTTTTGATTGCATTACTTTACCTGACACATTCGCCAACTCAAATATAATGGTTTATTATTAAGTTTCTTCACCCCCACCCCCAATAAAGATTCCGACTGACGTCACTTTACTCACCAACAGACTTAAAATGTATCAATGATCAATCTGTAGAAACTGTTTGGAATGCTATTCATTTCAATCATAGAAGAGAAAATGGCAACATTATAGCCTTAAACACTTTAGTTTGGCTGACGTCACACTCTGTGCCGACGGAACATTTATTTCACACACCGGACAGGGAACGATCAAGACAAATTCAGGCCCAACAAATTCTCCGGGCTCCTCACAAAATATTTTGAAATTAAATTACTCAAGTTTGCATAATATTTTGAGTCCTAACAATAAAATTTAATCTATTGAACTGCATGATTCAGGATTCTAAGAAAGTTTGAAAGCAGATAATTGAAGATTATTTTTCTAAGATAAAATTTACGTATCTATAAATTAATGCAAAATATAAGACCACAAAACAATGTTATGTCAAAATAAAAGTAGTTTGGTGACCACAAACAATTGAAATCAGTGATTTTTGCTAAAAGTCACTGATTAGCTGAATTATTTCTTTATTGTAAGCTGTAATTATTCATGTCATGGAAATATATGAACATTAAAATGTATTTTTTTCGTGCTTTAGCAGACTTAAATAATCTTATAGACTCTTCAAAGTTCTGCGGTTTTCATTTTCGACAGAAATGATTGCTGTTATTGATAACATCATTAATGTTATCTTTAAAATATTTAGCAAAATTGAATCTTTTGTAGTTTACTTTATAACAATGGCATCCGTTAAACCTATGAGAAAAGTCCATTTTTTAAAAGTGTCTCTATAAAAATATAATTAAAAAATCATAAATTGTTTACAATTGGGTATAATATGAAAAAAACACAACTACTTCGATTTAGTAGGAACAACGTATGACGCAATGCTAAACGAATGGAATTTAGTTGTTGTTTATTTAGTTATTGTTATTAGTAGTTGTTGTTATTTGCTTTAGTTGTTGTTGTTTATTTAGTTGTATTTAGTTTCAATAACTTTTCTTTATAATGCAATAAAATCTGGCGAGCAGCTATTTAAACGATCGAACACTTTGTTTGTTTATTTGTGGCTTGAAGTTAGGCTCGCAGAAAATGCCGTTCATGGGTTAAATTTAGTAGGAACAACACAACCTGTGACGTAGGCTATATTATACCCAATTGTGATCCTTCACGTTGGTATTTTTTGGGTTTAAGTAATCTGTTACAAAATCACACATTTTGGATTTTATGACATGTATCGATTTTAAGTTTAATCCGTTAACGAAGCGCCGTCATTCGATAAAAATGGATATTAACACTAAACGTACCATAACCGATCAAATGACCGTTTAAGAACTTTTGCATCTCTTATCATCTTATCGTTTTTGCACATTTGACTTCATCATGACTTTTTCTAACAATTATACACGGCTAATATTCTATTTATTATTATTTTGTATTTTGTTTGTTTCGAATAATACTTGTCGTCTACCTATTTCTACCACAAACTGTCATTTGAGCGGGAGAACAATTTATTGCTTTATAAGGTTATCGGATCAGAAATGAGGATGTAATGCGTGTTCAACATATTGCATTCGATGAGTTGCACATTTCTGTAAAAACTGTTGCGTGGTGAGTTCAAATCAGAATAACTGTGAATTCAAATTTCAAGAAAGTACAAAAAAATTTTAGATTTGTGTCAGAAAAAGTGACAAAAACTAAATGTTTTGCTCATATTTTATTTTAATAGCTTTACATCATTTCCAACAAACTGTTAGTTTTTAGCCAGAAAAATGCCCAAAATGATCAAGACATCACAAGTTC
The DNA here is from genome assembly GCF_043381705.1 of Parasteatoda tepidariorum. Classification (NCBI taxonomy): domain Eukaryota; kingdom Metazoa; phylum Arthropoda; class Arachnida; order Araneae; family Theridiidae; genus Parasteatoda; species Parasteatoda tepidariorum. Next base: position 86,350,382 of record NC_092212.1, on the reverse strand, counting down.
TTAGAAGAAATAATATTAATGATAAGAATAATAATAAGAATTATAATTCTTATATATAATTTTACAATTATAAGAATAATAATATGAATTATAGAAATAATAATAATTAAAGGAAATATGTTAGCGGAAAATGTACAAATGGAAACACCCTGATATGTAAGAAAGGCGTTGAGCAATGAATCAAAAATTCTTATTCTTTGTGTATGCAATACATGAAAATTTTGTTTAACTATAATGAAGTTTTTTTAGTTTATTTTCTTCCTAACATCCATATTTCATGCATTCAATCAAGAAACATAAAGTCCGGACATTTGACTGCTTATGGTAGAAATAGGTATTCATTAAGTGTTGGTATGTTTAGCGTTTAATGATAAATTCTAAGAAACCGAAAAGGGAGGATATATTTAATGATGAATAAGATTTCATTTGAATGAATGAGATTTCAATGAATAAGATTTCATTTGCGTAAAAAAAAAGATTTTCTAGTTTGTTTTATTTTTTACATCTTTTATACATTTTTTTCGTTGGCAACTTTACTTTTCTAGCTTCAAATAATTTTTGTTCTCTTCATTGACGTCAGTTGAGTCTTGAGAATGGGCACCTGTTTTTGAGCGCTTGAGAAATATCGAATTTTATTACTATTTTTTAATTATTTGAAGCAAATGAATATATTTTAATAACAAAAAAAAAACCTATTTTGTGATAGTTTTTTTCTTATTAATTTGCATCTCTACATCATCAGTTATTATATATTTCATGCGTCAATTCATTTTGTAGTGAGCTGTCAGACTTCGATGCATTTTCATTATTAGATTAATTTTTTTCACTATTTAATATTTTTTATATCTTTTTCAATCAAAATTTTGATATTCTTGCTTAACGGTCTTCGACTGCTAGCGGTTCAAAAACGATTTTCCTCACATAATAAACATCAAAAATTTGCCAAAAACTCAAAACTTTGCCAGCATATTGCCTGCTGGATAAATTTTGCATAAAGAAAGCAATAAAATCAAATTTTAATAGAGAGAACAATGCTTTTAACATAAAAAAAAACATTGGCACTTTACGGATATGAAGGAAATAGTATATGCGATTTTTTCATACTACACCTGGAATTTGCATGACAGAGTTAATTTTATTTTACTACCGTCGTTGAACAACAAGCGACTACTAACGTTCATCTCCGTAGCCCTGTCCTTTTGAACCCAGTCCAGAAGACAAAGGAATTCCTGGATCATGTTTTGAGAGAAATTTGCCTTCGGGGATTTGCTTTTTGATAGAACTAACCAGCATTTGCTTTACATGGAGAAGAAAACAAACGAAAACCTCCCCCGGTCAGCCTGACGGCAACGGAGCTCTAAATTACGATCCGCCTACAACTGAGGATATTTTAAGTCAGCACTGTGGTCGGTGCGAGCCGGTAGCGGAATTCGTATCTACCTGCCATAGCTGTGATTCGAACCTGGTTCACCTCATTAGAAGGCGAGCGTCAGATTGCATTTAACGTCCATCAAAATTCGGGCCACTTATCATGTTATTAGAGTGCTGAAAGTACATTTGGAATCTGTAACCAGTGGTCAGAAAAACTACATTATTTTTGTAGTTTAATACATTTATAACAAGTTTGTTACAAATGTAGTTAACTGAGCCGTGATCGCTCAGGGGATAGAGGATTCGCCTTCCAATAACGAGAACCGGGTTCGAATCCCACAGTTAATACTGGTTGATGCGAATTTCGCCCCCTGCTCGCACCGACCACAGTCCTGACGTAAAATATCCTCAGTGGTTGACGGATCATGTGTTAGAGTCCCTTTGCCTTCAGGGTAACCGTGGGAATTTTTCGTTGTTTTTCTCTCCGTATAACGCGAATACGGGTTAGTTCCATCAAAAAGTCCTCCACGAAGGCATTAAATTTCTCCCAATACTCGATCCAGGAGTTCCCTTGTCTTCTGAATTGGGTTTAAAATGACAAGGCTAAGAAGTTGAACAAGGGTAGTTATAAACCTAAAATTGGGTCAGCTGTTCAATTACTGTTATAAAAAAGAAGGAAAAAAACAGTATCGAAGAGGGCAATTTTTTCACATCTTCAAAAATTTTAATCTGTCGGTTTCTTTTGAAGGTCTATAACGAAGAAGGAAAAAAAAACATTACGAAACAATTTTCAGAATATTATGAACTATTTATAATAATTTCATATTTATTATTTAAAAAAAATATTGAAATGCATTTCTGAGGAAAAAATGGAGTTAGGGTAGCAGAAAATCGCCATTTGATAAGAGTCACCCTATGGCAACTATTGCCCAATGTGTTTACTTGTTACATAAAAGGATGTTTCTTTTCTGCATGGACTAATCATATTTATTGAACAGACTTAATACAGAGAGAGAGATGAGTGTCTTCTTCTTCTTTCACATCCTATTCAGCTTCTATAAAGATAAAATGAAAGTCAGTGAATGAGTTGAAAACATAAACAATCATTTGAATATGAAATGCAGAGGCAAGGGATGTAAGATAATCTCAGACGAAGACCTTCTTTGCAAATGCACCAGTCATCAACACTCTTAAGAGTCCAGGTAATGAGAACAGTTCTAATTTGTTTAAGACCGTTTTCTGTTACTCTACAATTTTTTCATTACATAGTTTTCAAAGTAAGTTACCCATAAATGGCAAGTTAAATCGGACTCATTGCTATACCCTCCCAAATGTTACGCATTAATTTTTCAATGCATTTGTATAAAAAGTTGGAGGTAAACATTATTTCAGAAGATCACTGCAAGTTCAATACAAGGTAAAGAAAAACAAAATCTAGGAAAAGAAAAACAAAATCCAGAAAAAAGTTGGGATAGCGTTAATACGATCACTGGCTATCCATGGGTCAAATGATTTTCTTTCTGGATTGACTCCGTTAAACATTTCAAATCATGGGTCTCCATGGATGTTTGTCGTCTGATTGATTTTCATATCTCCTGCCTATATACTTGCTTCGAGACGCCACAAAATACTTTTTCTTCTTCATATTTATATTGAAATCACCGTCAAGTCAGTCACTATACGTTAATAATAAAAGGAATATTAAAAAAAATACTTTAAATTATTACCACGTAAATGCATTAAAAATGCCTGCTAGTGAAAATAAAAATAAGAACAGCAGCGGTTGCCATAGTAACGCATGCACACTGTTTACTATTATTCTTGAACACAGTTCGAAAGTGTGTGGACGCCATACAATCCAAACCCATTTTGTCAATGGGTAATAAACATTTCTATTACTCTATTTTTTAAGAAGAAATTTTTTTTTTGTTTGTCTGGCCTATCCATAGTAGGATGCATCACTTTCGAGAGAAGAAGTGAGCCTTAAAGGATGTGTAGTTTATTCTTGGTACACCAAGAATAGCTTCTGGTGAAGATGCCATTTTTGGTATTCATTCATAGTAAGTCACACAAGAATGTTACTTTGAGCTTAAATGCACAGAGAGAACATGAATTCTAACTAAATTTAACCCAACAGGAGAAATTAAATATTAAAAAAAATATTGAATCCAGTTCAAAGATAGTTAAAAATTAAAATGTAGTTATCTTTGCTACACAACTGAAAACGTACATATATTTTGAAACGGACATATATATATTGAAAACATACATAGATATTGATTCTGTTGAGCAGCGCGAAGAATACAACAAATTCTCGATTGTGGAAAATCTCCAGCCAAAGTATGCCAAAATGGACGTGTTCGGAAACGAAAATAATTCACAGTATCTCCATTATTGATACTTATTAATTATTAAATTATTATTAATATCTTTAAAAGTTTAATTTGGTGTTGAGTAAAACAAAATTATTTTTAAACTGTAAATTCGGAGAGATATTACAGTTTTAAGCTTTTTAGTCTCTTTAAAAAATTTAGCTTACTTAATTTTAGACTATTTAGAAAATATAGTTTTTTAAATGTACTCTTTCAGTTTGCGTCTTGTAGTTCGTTGAGGAGAAATCAAAATGTCGAATTTAAATTGATTTTACTCGAAACATTTAGAAAAATTGCATTGGCATCAAGCATGGTACTCCGGTTGAAACTTCAGCAATCAAATGAGAAAAGGTCAAAAATTTGATTCACGATAAATTCTATTCGGAGGTTTAAATTTTGTCTGAAACAGTTAGAAAACAAATGAAACTTTTATTGTCATCCAATAACGAAGTTGACATTTGACCATTTTCTTATGAGGAGTCAAAATTTTGATGAACGACAAATTCTCTGAATATCCTACTACACTATAGAAATCTAATGTCCCATATTGTCATATTATAACATAATTTACTATCAGTAAGAATTTAACTAGTAATATGAACACTTTTCTTGATTGTCATCAGCATAATATTAAATTAAAATTACAAAGGCATTGTTTACTTGTAAAATATTGCTTACTTAATATACTTAATTTAATGGTCTTTACTTACGTATGATGTTGATTATTTTTGTTCAAATTTAAGACATAAGGCTAAACTTAATTGCTTTACAATTAATAAAACAAGTGAGTTATACTTACTTTTATATTTCGCTTTACCCTGTTAACATATGTACCGAATTAAAATAATGAATCACATAATTATGAAATATTATAACTTTCGTATTAGTATTAAGCAATCTCTTAAGCAAAAAATATTTTAACGACTTTTTATAGCACCCAAAAATTAAATAAGAATTAAAAAAAACTTAATCGTAGATGAAATTGCACTGGTAATTTTGAGAGAATTTGTTAAGACAATAAAACTTTAAATCTTATTTAAGTTATTACAAAGAAAAATGATTCATGATCACTAAGGCCCGGATTTTGATGACATTTGCATTTTTTTGCATTTTTTGCATTTTTGGACATTTTTTGTCCTTTAGAGCAATTTTTTAGATTTATAGGGCATCAACAAAANTAAGTGAGACCGTCTTTTTCAAGTACGCACCAATAACATCAGTAAACGTTGAAAGAAGCTTCTCCAGGTATAAAAATTTACTTTCAGACTAGGGACTCTCGTTTACATTTCAAAATAAAAAAAAAAAATTAATAATCCAATGTAATTCTGATATTTAGTAATATTATGAGATGGGAGTTGTTATATCCCTCAAAGTTTCTCTACAAAGGAAAAATATTTTGGTGTCAATATATTTTCCTTTTTTTGTTATTTTGTTATTTGTTGTCAAACATATTTTTCAAACTTTAATGAACGTAGAACAAGTATTGCATTGCTTTATATTTTGAAATGACTCATAATAATTTTAAAGAGCAAAACATTTTTTTAATTCAATATTTTTACTTTATTTAAGGCATTTTGCGCAATTTTTGCATTTTTAAGGTCATTTTTTGCCCTTTTTAAGGTCATTTTTTGCCCTTTTTAAGGGCATTAGTTGAGATTTTTTAGGTCATCAAAATCCGGGCTCTAATGATCACAAATAGACAAGACTGACATAAAAATGTTTGGTTTAAGGAAGCTAGAGCAAATAGAATTATTTTTAGAACTGAATTTTCCAGAATTCAGTTAAGTGAATCTCAACTAAAAAAAAAAAATGTTTTGTCAACATTTTCTAAATTTATTTTTTCAAGATTTGGTTTTATAGGTGTTTTCAGATTTTTTGTTCTATCCTCACTTTCATGCCCGAAAAAAGTTTCCTCTTTCGCGACTTGTACTAAAAAAGAACCTAAATTTTGCAACATTCGGTCGATGGATTAACACAGATCAAAAAGTGAATAAAGATAGCCAAATGCTACAGAATAAAATATTTTTGCTTACAATTATTGAAAATATTAACTGGAGTTAAAACCCCATTTATGATATGTTTCGAGATGGAATCTTTTGTCAACAGTTTTTCGACTCCTTTAGATGGCGAGTTCATTCTTGTAACAACTTTTCTGACAGTGCCTTCAGTGATTCCATTCAGTGAAGCATTCTCTAAATTACAGCTTTGCTCGTGCAGTTGCGACTTCTGACTGGGTCTTCATTTAAACACTGCCCAGAAAACCTTATGGCAACCTTGTCTTGGAATTTTCTTTTTAGTGTCAAGAAAATATTTGCTCTGAAAACATTTATTCAATAAAGTAAAATATTGCAGTTTTAAACCTTAAAGTTATGTTTGGGCGACCACCGGTCAAGTTATATTCTTCCTTACAAAAGAAACTTTATCAGTTCATTTTAATAAAACAAACGCACCATTAGGTACTTATAAGATTGATAAGAGGCAGTTCACTTATTGATACGGAGATCTTCCACACATCTGACCAATGATGTCGGCGCTACATAATCAGCAAAATGGCGTATTCAAGTGTCTCTACACAAGTTAGAATGTTAATGAATGATACGTTAGTAAATGACAGAGCCGTATCGCACATCGAATTACTTGAAAGATAATTCTTTCACTTAACTTTGATTTTTCATTTGTTTATGCATTTTATTGTAACCATGATATATTTTTGTTTTGTGCAACTTCGAAGCATAATGAGTCTGTTTATGTTCCTCTGTCTTTGCGCTAAATCTCTGTGTAAATATAGAGTGCAAGAATTGTAATCTTTGAGAAAGAATCTTTGTAAAAGAATGCGTCACTTGAGAGAATGGATACTTGTTGGGCTTGCCTTACTCGAAATAGAATGGAAAGAACAGTTGCTTACGTAAGCAAATGCCACACTTCAACGATCCATCAGGATACCCACACACTACGTCACTTGCAGGTATCCCCATTCGAAATAATGGGTTTTCTTGTTTATCTTTGATATCAGTTCTTGACAAATTGTGATTAAAATTAATATTCAATAGTAATGATGACGATAAAAACTATTGCACATCACTATTGCTTTTTATTAAAAAGATTTTGCAGACAAAAGTTTTTAGTCCGGTTTTGCATTCTTCAGACAAAAGCAGTCCATTCCAGATTCTAGCTCGGATTCCATCTTACGGTCTTTCTTTTTTNATGTTTTTTTTTTTTTTTTTTTAAGTTGTTCTTTCGGCATTGTTTCACTGCATGTGAAAATAAAATAAAAAATTCAGTCGATGTTTTACATAAATTTATAAACCGGCATAATTCCTTAAAAGTGGAACATGTTTTTTTTTTCAATTAACATTTAATATAAAATATGTAAACTGACATGTTTCTCAGTATGCTTTATTTTTATGTTTCAGTATGTTTAATTAAAAGGAAATGTTTTATTTTTTCTTTCTTTCTTTTCTTTTCAAACGACATTTTACAGATTTATAGATTTCAAAATTTACTCTAAAAATATTCCTCCTTTTTTAATTTAAAGTTATCAAATCATGTTTACTTAAAAGTCAAAATTCACAGTATGTTTTGTTTCTGTTACGCCAATTCATTAATATCCATTATATTATACTGTATGCGGATTTATTTATTCTTTCGTTTTACAAATGAACATTAAAATTATTTTAAAATCTCTTATTCATACGTAGGATTTCTTTCTGCCTTACCTTTTACGTGAAATTCAGCTAACATAGAAGGTTTATTGGAATTGATTTTATCGCTAAGTAAAGGAAAAGAGCTTTTAGATTCGGGGAAGAAAATAAAATTTTGCATAATTTAATATATTTCTCAAAATGTGACTTTAGTGGTACCGAAGAACAATTACGAGAAAAAAATTTCTACGAAGAAAAGGCATTTCCTGCCCCAGAGAGCGATAATAACTGTTTCTTGGATCGATGTCCACCCCCGCACGAATTCTACACTATGTCCCAAACTCCCACGCATCGACCTTTTCCTGACGCGTGTACCCCCCCTTCTCTCCAGGAAATTCGGAGCTCTTTCTTGGGTATCCTAGCAACAGATGCTGTGTCCTTCCAAAGATACGATCTCATGAACCGAGTTAAACCACCACCAAGACCTGATGATTAATATATNACTGCTGTCTATAATAGAACAGTAGTTAATCTGTTTCCCAAAACCACCTGCAGAAACAAGCTTCCAAAAAAGTTAGAAAGAAAAAAAATTGCCAAGGATTTTAAAATATGTTCTAAAATAAAAATAAAAAATTCCAAAATCTCAGAAAATGTCAGTAAAGGGCAAAATTTTTAAAAAGAAAAAAAAATTAAAAATCTGAGTCTTAATTAAGAGCTACTGTAGGGGCCTCAACTTTAACACATACAATTAAAAAAGCAAATCCCATTGAGTAAATAATGTTTGTATATTTAAAACACACAACAAGAACAAATAAGCATTGAAAATTAATTTCACAAGTATTACTTATTAATTTTACTTCTATTATATCAACTCCCTTCTTCATTCGAAACTTCGCTCATTAGCAGACTGTATAGATGGAGAGAAGCGTGCTACGGAACCCGAAACATGATTCTCTTATTTAAATATTTATTAATGTATAAAATATTTAGTTATAAAATATTTCATAAGAGATTTTTCATTATTTTATCAAATAAGGTCTTATCAGTCTATATCTAGTCTAGTTATGAATTTGTTTTTAAAACGAATAAACCGAATTCTTCGAAATGAAAAGAAAGGCTGTTATTATAGGGAAACATATATATTTCTTCTATTTTGAAAATTGCTGTAGGAAATACAATATTTGATAAATGATTTTCATAATTTGTTCGCTTTTATTAGAAATATTATATTTTATTTTTAAAAAATGCAATTTCTATTTCATTTTACTTGAAATAATTTCACCCGAAAGATCAAAGAAATTATGAATACCAAGTTGGATCGAAATAAAATGAGTGGTTCCAAAAAAAGTTATAAAAAGTACTAACTTGTGGAACCGCTCGAACTCTTCGACGGAACCCTAGGATTCCGCGGAACAGCATTCGGGAAACGTTGAGCTAGAGTACTCAAATCTCTATGGAGGCTCTGTACCTGATAACAATACAAATTTCACGCGTTTTCAGTTCTTTATAAGTATAAATAATCTTCTTCTTCTTCAGGAGCGCACCAGCCCTTTGCAGGCCTTGGCTGCCTCAACGGCACGCCTTCTCCAGCTCCCTCTGTCCATGGCAACTCCCCTCCAGTTCTTAAGTTTCAGGACTTTGAGGTCGTTTTCAGTGTCTTTGAGCCATCGAGTAGGTGGTCTACCTCTAGAGCTGGACCCCTGAGGGTTCTTGAAGGTGGCAATTTTTACAGGGCTATCTTCAGAGCCTCTCCATATATAGTAGTATAAATAATAGTGATTTTATAATGAATCGAAACATTTTCAACTTATTAGAATGTTGAAATTATTTCCGGATTCTGTGACTGTTAATAAAACAATCGTTTCCTGTCGGCAGAATTTATTGTGATTCTATCGCTAGATTGCATTTATCGTCCATCAAAATTCGGGAGGGTATCTTATTAGAGAGCTGAAAGTACATTTGGAATCCAGAGGTTGGAAAAACTACATTATTTTTGTAGCTTACTACAATTGTAACTACTTTGTTACAAATGTAGTTAACTACAACTACATTTTTTTTTAAAAATTTAGTGACTGCGAAGTACTTTGAAATTGTAGCGACTTCTTCGCTACTTAAAGAAATCGAACTTTTCTGAAGAAATTAATTCACAGAGCGTGAGAATGTTCGAAAGGGTTTTGAATTGGTTTATATTAATCACGAAGAATTATTCAGAAATATTTATTCATGTTTACATCAGCTATTTTGTTATTCTAAAACATTTTTGTTCGAATTTGTACCTTTAGTCTTCGATTTTAAATGCCCTTCTTGACAGCGAATAATGGGGATGCTAGGAAATTATCAAATACTTGCTATTTCATTAAGCGTTTAATGCTCTCTTTTTTCTTCCTTTTAAGAAATTAACCGCTTCCTTTGCTAATTTTTTAAAGAAAAAAAAAATGCAAAAAATCAACTTATTTTTTTATTCCATTCATAAATACAAGGAACTAAAACAAAACATAATACACAAGTTCTAAGTTTTTTTATGCGTGAAAAATATTTAATTTACAATCAGTTTACTATCCCAAACTATCTCAGGCAAAATGAAAAAATTGAAACAGGAGTCCTTAGCAACCTATTCTACGCACATTACCCTAATACAAAACCTTAGAAAACAACCTTCTATATAAAAACCTTAGATCGAGATTGACGTAGGGTTTTCAAGTGTTAAAAAATCCTTTAATGAAGCTATTCTTAAGGTGAAAATAATCTTGAATCTAGGTCATTAAAATGTTTTTTTAGCAAAGCCTTGTGTGCTCAGCTAAAATCCACTTTGTCACGATATTTTAATGGACGATGCCATTGGATCCTATCGCTAGTGTGACGTCAGCTAAAACGTCATGATGAACCTAAGTGACAATACTTTTTAAAAAAGCTTTAAAAAATATATAATTTTTAATCCTTTTAGGATGAAAGGTTTGAAACAGCAATATTTTTGCTCTATTGAAAAATGGTTTTTAGTACAAACATTTTTGTGACAGTAAAATGAAAACTCTGACTCAATATTGCCGTAAGGTTATATGTCTTCTGGGTAATAATATTGGATGGTGCGCTTTTATAAGATTAGGCGTAAAAGTCAATCGGAAACAGTAACCCGGAAGTCTTTCGACACATTTTAAACACTATCACTATCTGTGCTTAGTAGATTTGTAGCTCACCAATCAAGTTCTGTTAATAGCGATCAGAAGTGCGTGAATCGGATGCAGTGGGAACGATCCGGAATTCCAAAGGGAATAAATTCTGCTGACTAAATAGAATTGAAAATAAACAGGAAAGGAAGCTAAAAGAAGCTTGATGAACCCATGGAGGTGACTCACGAATGTACACTTCGATTATCGATGTCGCACGCAAATGATGAAACGCTTTATTATTCCTCATTTTTTCCCCAGCTGTTTCTCTGCAGTTAAACAATAAAGGGTATGAAAATCAATTCAGGCGGTTATCTAAAGGAATCCAATATTTTTTATTCAAAGTGAACTATTCTATCTAAATACTACAAAAAAATACACAAAAAATGCGCTTATTTTCGTTTAGTATGTAAATAAAATAATTTATTAATATGATCACAATGAAACATCCGTATTTGGACACAACATGGTATATGTACAGAGAACAAAATTTAGGTTCTCAATAAGCACTATAATATTCAATATTTTTTTTTACAAAATCAACTTATTATTTAACAAGTAATTAACACTGAATAACATTTAATTTCGGTCATCTCATTATTTTACTCACTTAGAAATGAGCAGCAACTACAATGATATGTTGACAGGTTTCAAAAAAAAAATTCTTTCGCAGCACAATGCATTACGAAACAAACTCGAGAACAGAATTTTGATTAGTATGTGTGAAATTTCAAATATGTTCTCGAATATTTTATTAAAAAGAGCAGGATTGTTTCTTTTTAATAATTTTAATTAATTAAAAAAGAAATTTAATTTAAAAAGCGAGACATCCAGAATAAGTTGATTTTTCCTACAATCTCTTTTTAGAGAAAACGTAAAAAGTGGACACAATAATGTTACACGACAAGCGGTTCGGTTAATGAATGGAAATCGAATCCCAAAAATATTAGCTGCTCATCACGTTGAGACTCACTTTTAATATCTTCTCATCATTTAGAGAAATATCCTTCTTTTCAAAATATAGTTCGTTCACCAGTAGTTGGCACTTGACTCCCCTTTCATGTCGTGGCGATACTGCTTCGCTATCGTTGGGAGAACAAGATTGCTATTTTACAATCGAATGACAAAAATATTTATTTCGCTATCTGTATATGCATTTTTTTTAACATTAAATGTGTCATAGATTTTATGATCTCTCTCTCTCTCTTTTGAGTGAATAGTTTGTTCTTTTTGAGACATTTTGCTGTAATATATTTAATTAGCTAGAGTAACGAAAGGTATAATAGCAGATGATAAAGCGAAGTAAGTTACTGAAAGAAAAAAAATTCATTGCAAGCGTTTGGCGCGCTATAAGGGTTGTCTCAATTTCAAGGGCGGACACTTTTCTACTTGTACTCTGGAGTCGAAATGAACTCTTCGTCCGAGGAGGTGGAGTCAAGTGCCAACTCCTGGTGAACGAACTATAGTTTTAACTGAATTTTCAAACAGAAAACTTAACCCTGTAACCAAATTTTCATTTGGATAGTGTTAACTACCCTTCAAAAAATTTCCCATTAAAACGAAGTAATTCCAGACATCTATCTTTTCTGTTTTCGTCATTTTTGAAGAAAATTTGAATTGATGAACCAGCCTATGTTACGTATTGCACTCATTCAAGGATTTTCATTGGAATGAATGCAATATATGCACATAATGATGCATCATCACCTCTTTCATGTTACGTATTCACTTCATTCTTAATGAAAAGTCATATTCTTGAATTTATCACACAAACTAAAGGTTTTGTTACAATATTAACTAAATTTCCTCGATAACGAATTTTTCCACTGGTTGCTATCGAATGTTTCTATATAGAGGCTTTACTGGATACTATACTTGGTTCAAAATCACGCTATTAAGAAAACGCGGCGTTTAAAAAATGATTTATGATCCTATTACAGCCTGTTGAGAGGTATACGAAGGAGCCATTTATAATAGTGGGATCGTCCCTAGCGACGTACCATGCCATTTACGGGCATGGGTTTCTATGCCATTTTAATCCTGATGATGTGCCTTGACTTTCCAAGAAGCGTATCGCAACATTTGCGTCGTTCCCTGCTATATACAATGTTTTTAAACTTATTCATTTCGATAAAAAGCGATTAAAAATGTCATTCAAAAAATTGCTGTAGCTCGGATGAGTGATACGAAAGTATCTAAAGTCTGTAAAAAAAATCTCACGCGACAAACAAATTGTTTTTTTTTTCATTGTCATTAAAGAAAATCATTGGCAAACAGGAAACATTTTCAGAAACTTAAAAATCACAAACCAAATTAAAAATAAGGTTGACTTAAGAGTTCAGAACCGACGTCCATAAGAGACATTTTGTCCTGAACGAAAACCACGATTTAAGAATAATCATGGCGAGTAGAAATTTCGTGCCCTGCTCTATTCTACGTATAGAGTGATATCCTGGAGTATGTCATTCAAAGAAATTATAAAATTTTTCATTTGTAAGCATATTGCAACCATGTGCCGCAAGAATAAGACCTTTAAAACCTATGAGTAAGAAGAAGAACAAAAAGAGTTGCAGTTAAAAAAAAATTATTAAATTAAAACCTATTTTTTCTTTTTGAACGAATTAATTGAGAAAAAATGATCTATTTGAGACGGACTGTTTGTCTTGCAGAAAATTGACGTCATAAAGTTGCGAATTGAAAGAGGTCTCTGATGCATCTTCATTGAGCCAATCACGTTTATTCGTAAACATTAACGACGCTTTCTAATACACGAGTCCATTACATGACACTGTGCGTTTTGTCACTAACATTGTGCTGCAAAAAAAAAAATTGTAGGAATGACTAGACAGGGTATAAGTCAAGCACACACTTATTCCTAATGAGCTTTGTCTCAGCCTCTCTAATGTGGACCCCAACAGTTCGTCGCAACGCGCTTTCACGCTTCTTCCAACAAGGGTATTTTAGTTTTATTACTTTTTGGACAGAAATCCCAATACCCAGTTCATTCCTTGCAAACCGAAATGTAGTCCATTGCAAAAGAATTAATAATCGGCGACATAAAATTTAAGAAAATATTTTATTCGAAATAAGAAAACATCGACTGTCATTCCGAATAATATCTTAAAATTAGACCCTTGTTCGGTGTGACTTCCCTCTGAATCATAATAACTTCCGGGGGGGGGGAAGAATTTCAGACATAAATTTTATCACATTGCAGCGTTGCGATGAACTGTTGTGACGATCATTTTACAACATCAAGGCAAATTCTTGGACAACACTTTTTGAGCGACACATTTCACAATGAAAAGATAGTCACACATGGATGGGGGGGAGGAAATCCTCAAAAGGGGACTAGACAGAAGAATAGAATCAGAGTATTATCTCTTGCCCATCAGTGCTCTTGGGCCTCGGTAAAAAGAGAAGAATATTCTTCCACTATAAGAACTTTCCCCACAGGTCATCACTTAGAAAACTTATACAAATAAAAGATGGAATATCTTAAGGATCTCTTCGGCCATCTTTTTTTTAGAAGACGGGCTTCTTTTTCTTCAGGTTGGTCAATTCATCGAGTAGAGGGTCATCGTACCTTTTCTGTTGTTGTTGTTGTTGTCCACCATGCTGTATAAGCTTCTTCAGAAGTGGTATGGGACTCTAGAAAAAGGAAAATAAAAACTAAACAACCTTCGATCCTTCTCAAGACATTTCAATTCATCGATGAACAGTCTATGGATGGTGTTTTCTACACTAGGGTGCGCTGCAAGCTCTTCACTGCCCATATACTTCCGGGTTACTTTTTCCGGTTTCTTTTGAAGCTCACAACCGTGATCATTGTGTTTTGAGACTCTCTTGCGTAGCGTTTCCTGTATACGGGCATTTGTTATCGGATTTATTATTTGTGTTTAAAAAAAGAGTCGTCATTTGAAGACCTGTCTTTTCAAGACGCCAGAATCGTTTTTATTTATTTATTTATTTTTTTAATTATATTTTTTTTAAGAAAAAGAATCGTTATAAAACGTTTCTTACCTTGTCAACACTATACCCACTTCGGAATTTCTAAAGTGAACTAAATCTCTCTGCTCGAACAATATGCTAACACAACCGGGAGTAGATGGTGCACGACTTGCAACAAGAACAGTAAAAAACAAGTAAAAAGAGGCTAGATTAGGACTGCCAAAAAAGCGAGTTCTTTCTAAATCAGATCACCTTTTGTAGCAATACGTCTATGAATAAACTAAAACAAATTTTAACTTCAAACTCACCAGAATTACTTAATATCTTTTGAAACACAGCAGCTTCTGAGCTCAGAAATTACATAATTTATTTCTTTTATTTAAAATAGAACTATATGTTTTGAAAATATTGCCTCCCAGAATAAATTGTAGTAAGCAAGTGCATGCTTTCTAACCGGAAGTGGAACAAGTGAAGAGCTCGGGAATGTTGTTATTTACATTTATATTGGAAACACCATCCATCCTCGTCACTTTAAAACCCTTTTCATGCGCCATTTTGCATCGGGACAAACTCGCCTTCGCAGAAGGAGCTTTTTGAGTAAACCGCAGGAATATAGTTCGTTCACCAGGAGTTGGCACTTGGCTCCGCCTTCATCACATGGTATCCGACAATACTATTTCGCTATTTTTGGAACAAGGGTGTGAACAATCCTGAACAGGGTTGCTATTTGGCGATCGTATGAAGAAAATATTTATTTCTCCATCTTTATGTCCATTTTTTTAACATTAAATATGTCAGAAATTTGATATTTCTTTATTTGATATTTCTTTCTTTTGAGTGTACAGTTTGTCTTTTTTGAGACATTTTGCTGGGAAAACAGTAGTTTTCAAATTTAAAATTTATTTAATTAGCTAGAGAAGATATAATAGCAGATGATAAAGCGAAATAAGTGACTGAAAAAGAATTCAATGTTTGTATTTTGCACGCATTGAGTGTTGTCTCAATTGCAAGCCGCTGAGACATTTCTCCTCCCGCGCTGAAATGAAGTCTTCGTCCGAGGAGGTGGAGCCAACTCCTGGTGAACGAATTGTACCTTGAATACAGTATAATGCTACCCCGAGTTACGTGGAGAAAAACTCAAATTCCCCGAACCTATTTATTACAGCTTAACACCAAATCGAGCTTTAATATACACTGTAAATCCAAACAACCATAAAAAGTAATAGTCAACCATGAACATGTTCCGGGGATTATTTTCACTTCTCAAAACTCTGAAAATTTGATATCGTCAAAAACCAAATTTTACGTTGGACAAGCACGTGAAAAGGTTTGTCACGAGTTAAAAATAATAAATATATTAATGAAAAAATAAATACGAAAAAAATTAATTAAAAAAAAAACATCGTTGCTTAAATTTTACATCAGATATGTTTGAATATATGAATTTGTATATTTATTAAATCATATTACTGTTTCTAATTTCTTTCTGATTTTGTTACTTTTCTGCCGATTAAGCCTTACTGTAATAATGCTTTATGTTAAAAAAAACTAAATTTATTTTATGAATTTGTACATGCGTTTGCATCCTAACTTAATTGTGCCGTAAAAATTTTGCTGTCTTATAATTAATGTGTTGCATTAGATCGATCGTTTATTCAAATAGATTAGTCTTTTTTTTTAATGGATGATATTGAACTGTCGTAAGTCGTTTTATTTTCTTAACCTTATGCCGCAGATGGGTCGCCGGTGTCCATTTAATTTTTTTTTTTCCAGATACTCTAATCACAAGCAAATTTTCCAATTATTGATTTTGTAAATCAAAGAAATTTTAAGGATGAGTAACTATTTCTCTTAGATTTAAATGTAAATCATTTTACGCTGTCTCTCGCTATAAATCGAAAATACTTTGCACATAATTATAAAACTCGTTTATCCAAAGATAATTGCAAGTAAAAATAGTTTTTAGTAATTATTTCAATACATTTTTTTTTTAAAATTTATTTGATAAGGATCAATAAAATTTTGAAATTTAAGACGTACACATTTTAAACTAAGTCATTTTAAATGACAGAATTTAAATGAAATGGATCGAATAGTTTTTGAGAAATAGAATTTTAATTCTCTCACTCAGGAATCATTCAATCTTTTTCCTTAAAATTTTGTTATTTAAATTTGCGTAGTTAAAATTACCAATAAAAATTTGTAAGCTGTCGATTATTTTTTCAACCCTTATTGAATAAAATGAAGCATGGTGGCTCAGTGGATGAGGAACTATTGTGAAGTACTACTGGTGGCTGGAAGCCCACACAGATCGATGAGTGTCAGCTATGCCTAAGAACCACAATCATGTCGTGGGTCATAAAATTGTGGCACCTTAACGTCCTCAACTGGCCGTATGAGGGATATGAATATGAGGGATTTGAAAATTAGGTCAGAATAGTTTAGTCAGGAGAACGGTCAAAAGTGTGAGCCACCTACATTTAAAATTAGTTTCTGTGGAAAATCTTTAAATAAAATAAAAGTTTGCCTATTTTCTGTCATAATCCGTAAAGAAACTAGATATATATATAATATATATATATATATATTTNATACATATATATATATACATATATATATATAGTAGCTATTTTAGGAAAATAGATTTTGAGACAGAGCTTGCTTACATGACAGAGGGTCAAAATTTAAATTTTAAAAAAAAGTTTACGTTTAACGTTGAATTGAGAAAGAGAGTTTAACTGGCAATATTTGGTATGCGCTAAATCTTCCATCTCCTGAACGTGTCCTTTAAAAAAAAATTAAATTAAATAGACCAGTGATTCAATCATTTGACTTTTAGAATTCATTTCAAAAACATGTCTACTAAAATGCACCCCAAGAAAAAAACGAAAGATTTGTGATTGATGATGACTTCGTAAATATACCTATTTGTGCTGAAATTGTGCTTCAGTAAGGCGAGTTTGTCTCACCGATCGTAATTCGTTTGTCATAACCGAACGTGTTCCCTACATCAGAAAACTCTCACAAAGTTTTGAGAATAAAATAAATGGCAAATGAAAAACAATTATTAAAAGAAGTTTGTCAAGGGTAAGTTGTTAAGGCGAATCTACTAAAAGTTCATTCTGGATTATATATCCCTAAAGAGGATTTAATATATCTTTTCATTTTATTTTATCCAAAATGCGATTTTGGGACGGAAGGATTTTATTTTACTGTGTCAACCATTCAATTCTTAATGAAATAAGTTTATAAGAAATAAAAAATTTGAATCGTACATTTTTTGGGGGGATAGAGACGCTATCCGAAGGAAAAAGAGAATCATTCGATCTTTTCCGGTTCAGAAATACATATAAAAAAAGAGAGAAATTTTTTTTACTTTTACTGATAATGGAGTTTTTACGCGAATAAATTATTTTCTGATAAAAGTCAAAGTAGTGGAGATTTTTAAACTCATGTAGCGAATAAAAAAGAAATGGCAGGTTTTAATGTTCATAATCATTTTTGAAGGTTTAATAATTTTAAGTTATTTATAGAATAAAAAATTATATAATTTCCGGTCATTCCATTGTGGCTTTTAAGTGTTCATTTCATTTTGAACGATATTTCATTCTATTCATAATGTTTGAATTTAAATCGACAGCAATGCCTAAAAGCAAAGAAGCACTTTTTCTTTTTTCTTTATTTGAAATGATTGCGTGAATGCCGGAACTATTTGTTTTGTTGTTGTTTGTGACATCTCCCAAATAAAAATGTTACATGTTCTAACGGCATATATATCCCAGCTTAGAGCGAAAATGTGAATTGAAACCCACAACATATGATTATTTTATGACACATTTTGTTTCTAAATAAACCGTCTTATAACAGAATGTCATAACCGAACGTAAACACTTTGTTTCTTGATAAGAAAATAGATTTAAAAAAATTTCGTGAAGAAATAAGAAATGGTTTTCCAAATTTTTTACCGATCTAAAAGAAATTTTTTTTGTCTACAAATGAATTGATAAATGGTACAATACATCCAGCTAAAAAAACTTACACGTCCAAATGTTCCATTGGCAGTCATGGTTAAAGCTACCCACTGAGTGGTTATATTTGGTTTAATAAATTTTTAATTTTAAGTTTTCGACATGTTTTCACTGCGCTATAAAATAGAATAAACATTAATGAAGGGGGGGGGGACTTTTATGAGTTATAATTGGATGGTTAATTAGTTGTTTATCCCTTTAAGAGAAAGTGTCACTAGGGGCAACTGATTTGACGTCACAGAGGTACGTATTTGGACATCATTATTCGGGAGATCTATTTTTAGAAGAGGTGTCTACTACGTCACACAAGATTTTGCCGCATTGAAGTATTTTCTATTTTGGGACACCCAAATCTCATGAATGGGCACAAAACTTCTGAATGAGGTCGACATCGATTTCTGATGTGACCAATCGCGAGCCTTCATCCCACCTACACATCCGATGACGTCAGTGTTGCTATCTCTTTCAAAATAATGCATTGAAAACGTTCCTTTAAGAAGAAGTTGACTGAATATTTTGGATTTAAGAAGAATAAATACATTTCCTATTTCAAACAGAATAAAATACATTAAAATATAGATAAGGGGGGTTAAAAATAGAGAAATATTCGTAAATCTCTCGAAATTCGTAACTTCACGACAGAAAATAATCTCACAAGATGACAGTCCGTATTTTTTTTTATATCTCTTTCTTTCTTTTTTTATCTCTTCATTTTTGAAAATTAGTAACTGATATGAAGTCAAGGCACAGTTGTTTTTAAAACTGTATTCTAACGATGAGAGGGGATGGAATTGATTTATTTTTTTAAATCCTAAATGCTTCGATGTGAAGTCGTAAAAAAAAAAAAAAAAGCTGTATAATATCAGCTGATGATTAAGATTTTACCCAAAGAATCTTATAGTGCTTCAAAGCATGTTAACTCACTTAAAAAGAATGGTGCGTCACTTAACATTACCAATTCTATGGATTCTTAGTTTTCGTTATCACTTTAGATCTCTCCGATTACATTAACTTCCATTAACCTGTCATAACCTTCAATAATATTGCCTGTTATGTTTTTTTTTTTTTTGGTGCGACATTGTGAGCATATCTGCGATAGTTATTACATGGGCAGTGAAGGAAAAATATGTAAAATAATTATTCAAAATACATTTAACCAGGTGATTTTAAATAATTTAATTTAAACCCAAATGGGAAAGGTCACACTTCTTAGTGCACCCTCTTGTCACCATTATTAAGAGTTCTATTCCAAACGTGACACCCATTATGGAAAGTGTGGATTTAGTCTGGAAGTACAGTCCCGCCCTATAACATTCTGTGTAAAATCTTAATTATAAGGTGATACTCTACAGCTTAATTGTTTTTACGCTACTGAAACCGGTTTGCATTTGTTTTACTCTCCTGTATCAATTAGTTAACATTGTAATGCAATACGTTAAAAAAATAATATATTAATGCAAACCGGAAGTATATAAAAAATCTCCTCAATAAAAACCCATTACATGTGTGTTTAAATATAAAAGTATTGCCTAATAAACTCGTGCAAATCAGGTCATTATTAAAACACTACAGTGCGTCTCATGATTTGGTCTATCTATTATAATATATGTACTAATATAACGCTTGATGTAATAAATATTCTATATAATATATATCGGGTAATGTCGTCAAATTTATATTATCTATCGTGTCATTTAACCGATTGATACAGAAACGTAATCAACAGTCTCGTCAAAACAATAAAACCTGTAGAAGATTTTACACAGAATGTTGCAGGGCGTCTCATGATTTGGCCAGGAACATTGTACAGTATAGTGGTGAGGTTATTTTAAAGGATTTTTATTATATTGAACCTATACGATGTTTCTTACAGAACAAAAATGGAACTTAGTGTAGAAAATATATGTTTTTATGAGGCTTAATAAATAGCCTCTTTTTCATACTAATAAAAAAATATGATTGTGTAATCTTGGTTTTGAATTTAAATGTAAGAATTTTGAAGCATCCACTTTTTCGTTGAATGGAAGCGAAGCAAAAATATATAATACAATGGAATCGTGAGAGACTTTTTTTTTTCTTTCAATTTTTTATAATTCCAGCTTTTATCTACATTTTAGCTTTGTTAATAAAAAGATTGAATGATCAACAATTAACAAATTGTAGGTTTTGAATGAAATGTATAAACGCTTTTGGAAAGAAAAAAGGAAATAAAAGAAACTATCAATAATTTTTATTCAATAATTTATAAGCAGTAACTATTCTGCTTTGGAATAATTTCTCCACTGTCATAATGGAATAACTATCTGATGGGGAAAAAATGGATAGAATTTTGAACATTCTTAGAAAAATATTTTGGGGAACATTCTGATAGGAAAATGTTACTGATGCCGGAAATTAGTTTGAATTTACCTGAATTTAATGTAAGGAAAGGTGTGAAACATTTTGGATTAAAAGATAAGAAAAAATCAGAGACTTAAAGCTATTTTACTTAAATAAAAACGTGGTAAACAGTTTTAATAGATATGGTTACAATAATTAATAAGCGCTTTAGTGTTATCGTTCTGTCCTTTTCCCTAAAGTGGACATTTTAAATTTAAAAAAAGCATGAAATTGTTTTTTTTTTAATTTATTTAATATTATTATTCAATCTTCTTAAGATTATGGAAGAACTCGCATCAGGCTTAGACAGGGGTGAAAGCGAGACGGAAAAGAAGAAAGGCTGGTAGCAAAACCATTTCAGTCATAGCTAGTTTTCGGGAGGAGTTTACTTATTCTTTTTTTAAACCATTCAAGAATATATACTTTATCTTGAAAAAAGACCAGTCTTATATATATGCTTAAAGTATAAGAGAAATCTTGATAGTTACAGATATTTCATTTTTCTTGAAAAAATGCCCAAATGAAATGTTTTTCGTACCAGTTTTTGCTTTTTTCCGTCTAAGGGTTTTCAGCCATGGGCTTAGATGGGAAAAAATGTCCGCCGTTCTACAAGTTCCTGAATTTTTTCATATGATGTCATTTGATATTTTGAAATAAACTTAATTTGTGAAAGTAGTTTCTGTTTACACTCATTATCTGTTTTCGCACCTGCTCAGTAGTGTGTGTTTTTACATTATTGTTACACTTTCTTTCCGATATTTAGGCTGTGAATATACAAAGTTGAATAGAATTTAGTACCGGGACATAAAGAATATGCGTGAAATCTTCAATTCTTTTTCATAAATAAAACACCGTGCTTTTTCTTAAATTCAAGTAGGAATCTGTCTAATTCAATATGGAAATAATTGTGAGAAAACGTGGATGAAAAGTGTTTTACCTTTTGGGTTGCCTTGTTGTTGTTCCATTTGGTTTTCTGGCTGCTTTGAAGTGGCCTGAAGAGAGGTTCCTCTTTCTGTCCAGATACATCCTCCTCCCTCTCCTCTGCCCGCTGATCTGGTACCACCAGTGATTTCATATCCTTTTTCTCGGGTGCAGGTGGAACGGCCGTCATCTGAACCTGCGGACAAAACACTTCATATGAGGAAGGAGGTTTTGCACAAAAATAAGAGGTCTTAAAACAAAGGAAGCAAATCGAACACACGGTATGAGTTGGAAATGAAAGAAAGCCATAATTTATTCATGTCAGTTCATGTTGGCTCTGAAAAATTTCACAAAAATAAAAATTGGATTGAAATTCAAATGAATGGACTTAAGGGCATTTACATTAAATGGAGAGGAAGACCACGAAAATCGTTCGCCTGACCACAAGGGGACTCTAATCTATGATCCGTTAACCACTGAGGATATTTTACGTCAGCACTGTGGTCGGTGCAAGCCAGATGCAGAATTCGTATCGACCAGCATTAGCTGGGATTCGAACCCCGGTTCACCTCACTGGAAGTTTCTTTCCCCTGAGCCATCAAATTTTCTTTATACGCAAGTATCTCTTTGAAACAAAATTGTCCTCTGGAGAGATAAGTATGACGCAATATTTTATATGAAATGAAACATCGCAATTGTGCATGATTTTAGAATTTTGACGAATCGCGTGTGCATCGAATTTGGTGCGGATGAGTTCAGAATTGCTGATAAAGTACCAGCTTTATTCGATGTTGTTTGTTATTCCGATAATTATTTTGGTGAAAGAAGAAAAAAATTTTTATTTGCCCTCCCAAGTCACAAGATCCTTCAAATGATTCTTCTTCGCACAGAATGTGCGAAATGTCTTCATTAAAATACTTTTTTAAAAAATTAAATTTGGAAATGGAATCTGCTTTCCTCTCTGCATAGATTAGTTTTGTGGGTTCGATCCTCGTCGGCCGAAGACTCCCTCTATAGTAAATGGTGACTGATGCACGTTAAATCTGTCGAGTCACAAAGTCCTCCCTGTTCCCTCACCAAATCATACCTCTGGGGGTACTGGTCCAGTAATTTCCTTGCCTTCTGGATTGGGTTCAAAATGACAAGGCTACGGGAGTTGAACGTGAGTGGTCGTGAACCCTAAATTGGGTCGGCTGTTCAACGACGGTTATAAAATAGAATAAAAGTAAATTAGTTTTAATAAAAATAAATATAGTTTAGTTTAAATAAAAATAGATGAGTTTAAANCATATATATATATAACCGGGGTTGAATTTTGAGTAAGCGACAATCAATATTCAACTCCGTAAGCTTGTCACTTTGATCCTAACTAAGAAGACAAAGGATCTCCTGCATTTTCCTTTCGTGGAGAACAATTTTTTAATGAAACAAACCCGTATTTATGTTATATGGAGAGAACCACGATAATCTCCTCCAGTTTGCTCTTTTTTTTATTATTAAATTTGAATTTAACGAAACGAAGTAAAAACTTTCAAATAAATATCGAAATGATGTGTTGGATAAGACAATTCTGGATCTACGATATAGTTTCTTAGAATCTAGTTTCAGTTTTTTTCTTCTTTTCATATATGCTTTTGCTCTCTGTAATGGGAAAATAAATCCAAATGGGGCATTCCAATCTATTCAATACACTTAAATAGCTGCGAGATAAATAAAAAATCATCATGTTCCCATTTTAAAAAAGGCGCTCATAGAACTTAACGCACCTTTTGTGTGGGTGCAGCAGTAGTCGCATTTTGTGGTTCGGGGAGATGATCCTCATTTCGACGCCTTGGAACATCGAACATATCCTCCTTCGGTTGCTCCATCAAATAACGATCCATCAAATTGTTGTAGACATCAGATGGTTCCTTTAAATAGACATCCATTTATTATTGATAATGAATAATAAATAAACATTAATATTTAGGATACAGAGGAATAACCGTATGCCATTCAAACAATTGAAGAAAAATAGTGTTTAGAACAGTGATATAGTGTTTGGGAAACTATATTGTATATATTGTACATTAATCTAATGCTATTGTTCTCTTATGGTGAGTCATCTTCTTCGGAACCCAGCTCACTTATGTTAATCTCTTATATTAATCTAATTCTTTTGTTTACCTATTCTCTTATGGTGAGTCATCTTTCTCCGAACCAAATTTCAAAACTAATCAGTAGAGTTATTCGCCAGTCAGTGCCGGCATACGCTGGGCCCTAGGCCCTTCAAATTTTTGGAGTCCTTAGATTAAATTTTTTTTTCTTGTATATTTTTTTTATTTATTCAAATATAAAAGTATCTATATATCGTTTCATTTAAGAAAGCATATTTAAAATAAAAAACAAATATTAATAAATTAAATTCTACTTTATTTTGTTAAATTAGAGCTAAAATAACACTTTGAAAAAATTTGAAATTTATTAACACTTTACAAAATCAACGCTACTATAATATTGAAATTGTTTTTTTTCTTTCAAATAATCAGTGTTTTTCTAAATTTCTTTAAATTTATTTTCAAAAAATCCATTATAAGGGGGCCCAGGCCATGGGTAATCCAGCCCCGTCGGCAGTTGAGTAAATAAAAATAAAAAAAAACAAACAACCAAACTTACTTTTAAAAAAAATCACTCAAAATGTGAATACCTGGGCATAGACTTCCTCTCCGTATTGCGTAGGCGGTCTGTAGTCCCGATATTCGTAGTTGATGTAATCCCCCTCTTCGTCTTCTGCAGGTGCATAATCATCCACCCACTGATTCGGTGGTACATCTCCTGTCATAAATGTAGGACCACTCTGGTAAGGTACAGCCTGTGTGTCCACCTACAAAAACATACATTTCTTTTATTCCATCATTGAAACAAAATGAATGTTAAATAAAAAATCTATCTTGGCGATCATTCGAATTTTTTGGATCATGAAGCTTGCCCTATAGTGCATGGAAAATAATAACAAAACGAAATAACTTTTCATCTAATGTCAGATCTTCACACATTCAATTTTTGTAGTTGACCACCCAGATAACAAAATAAGGTTTTACTCGGCAACAACCATTTCATGTAAATCTAAAAAGGTTTTTCTTACGGTTTAAGTGTAAACCTTCTAATCTTAAAATCCATCCGCCTTGTCATGAAATTTTAATGGACAATGCAATTGGATCTTATCGCTAGTGTGACTTCAACTAAAACGTCATTATGGACATAAGTAGTAATACATTTTAAAATTTGCTTTAAAAATAATTTTTAATCTTTTTAGGATGAAAGGTTTGCAATATTTTTGCTTTATGGAAAAAAGGCTTATAATATAAACATTTTCGTGACACAAAAAAGAAAATTCCCACACAAGGTTGCCGTAAGGTTTACATGATTTCTGGGAGGTGATTAATTTGTGCAGTTACAAAATCAACTACAAAAGCCAGTTTTTTTTTTTTTTTTTNTGTTGTGGTAGTGCGATTGTTCCTGTTTTTCAGTGGCGCCATCTATGGCCAGAAATTCGACTTCTGCCACGCCATTCACACAACCACAATCCGTTTATAGGGCGGGTCACATTCACACACAAAGGAGAAAGGACATAGAACACAGAGAGAGAGAGAGAAACACCCATGCCTTGCCCGGGATTCGAACCCAGGACCTTTCTGATGCAAGGAAGCCGGATGCGGAATTCGTATCGACTGGGATTCGAACCCGGTTCGCCTTATTGGAAGACGAACGCTCTACGCCCTGAGCTCGCGGCTCATCCTTAATATTTTGTCAATTTTTAACTATTTCGATATATCCAGGGAGATTATTAAGTGAATCGAAAGCCAAAGAAAAAATCGTGTAAAAAATAAATTTAATTATAATTATTGATAATTATTCATTATTTCATTTAATAATGGTTAAAAAATTATAAGGTGATTGTATAAGGTATAAAAAATTTTATACCATTCTAAACTAATTTTAAATTTAAAAAATTACAAAATTTAAGTAAAATCAGTAGAAAAGCTTCTGAGTTTTAAAATAACAAGAAAGCCATATTTTTTTTTTTTTTAATTTTATATCTTAAGAACTATTCGATCGATTTTGTTCAACTGTTTAAAATTGCACATTTTAAAAACGGGTAAAAATTTATATATTTGACAAAAATTTCCAAATAACATAATAAAATATTATTAAAATTTAATTTCGTGCATGGGATTATCTCTTTGATTACGACTCTGCTAAATAAATTTTATAATTGAATGCTTTTTATTCACTTAAAAAACTTCCTGAGATGTGCAAAAAGTGAAATTGCCATTCAGGAATCGCTTTCTTGACTATTTGTTGCAGCTATCTTCCATGTTTTGATGGTTTATTATCCAAATGTGTCGAAGAAAAAGTAGATTTATGTTGCGAAAGTACATTGAACGAGCTTTATTAGTAGTTAGCACAAATTAATCAGCATTTCTGAGGTCACCTCATGGAACCATTAAGTTGACATTTAATTCGTAAAAATCAAATCGTTAGGACAAAAATAATTCAGGATGATACCCTTTTTTTTTTTTCTTTTGCTCAGGGTTATGTTTAGTAATATTACAAAAAAAATATATAGAAATATTCTATGAAAAATTAAAGAATATTATGTTTCAAGTTCAGCGATATATAGGAAATATTTAAGCTTTCATTTACCTTCAACATTTTTTTTATAAGCATTTAAAAAATTTAAATCGAAATTGTACCGAAAAAAAATTTTTTTTTCAGTTTCTTGAAGCTAAATTAAACTAAAATAATCAAATGTAAAAAAAAAAAAAAAAAAAAACTGGAAATTTTATTATCGTTGAAAGATAAATCAAACAAAAACATGAAAGAAAAACTTGAGAGAGAATGTTACCGTGAGAAAAACAATAAAAAAAAAAAAAAAGTCGTCGGTGAACATCAACAATAGACCTGCTTGTTTTGATATTAATTTATTCATTAATATTTTAATATTCATTCGGATATTACATTATTCATTAATATTTCATTAATAATCATTCGGATTTAGTAATATTTTAATTCTCATTAGGATAGATTAGGAAAGAAAAGTAAGTATGTATGTTGAGAATACCGGGATGTGGCACTTAGTGAAAAACACCAGTTATTTATGTAGGGAATACCGGGTAAAGAGTTTTAATTTAAAAAAAAAAACACTAGATGCCGGTTATTATATCCACATCTGTCAACACGTATGTTAAAGTACTGTTGATGAAGGCTTACCTGAGGGAAGTATCGGGTGACAGGTAACCTAAGCCTCTCGAGTGCCTCCATAGCTGAGCGTCGCACTGGCCTCACCACATACCTGGGCATGTACACGATCTGAGAATGGCACATCTCCGACCATGTACTCAATAAGAACAATAATACCAGCATGATTGCCTGAAATAAACATATTCTTATTAAACCTCTTTCTTTGCTTCATTCATTATAACATGGGAGTTGTTCCCAAGATTGTGGAATCCATATCATTCAATAACTTACATTTTATTTCGAAGAATGCAGTTTTGCATATTCTAACTTTTGATTTTAAATTATCATTTTTCACAGAATAGCTGAACCCTCTCTTATATATATACAGTCAAACCCCGCTATAGTGAACACGGCTTATAGTGAACTCCCGGATATAATGAACGAAAGGCTCGGTTCCGTGCCTTGCTATACACGTATAATGTTATTTTTAGTGGATATAGTGAACCAAAAAAGTGAGGAAGTTGGATATAATGAACTTTTTTCTGTCTTCGACTGATTTCCCCCCCCATTTTCTTTGTAATAATTTTGAAATTTCTACTTCAAAATAAATACATATACCGATTTTTAAAACCATCTATAGAAACTACTTTTATGTGCTCGAATGGCAG
>NC_092212.1:86293986-86322495 GCF_043381705.1 Parasteatoda tepidariorum | reverse complement strand
ATATATATATATAATAGTGTTGCGATATTTTTACTTAATAATATAAATACGAATTATATTTACGAATTGGTCTTTTTATGGAGCTTCTCACTATTGTACTGATACATTTCGCTTTAGCTATATAATTATAATACAAGTATTAGAAAGAACAATTTTTGCCTTTGCGGATATAATCGTGTGAGCTGAAGACGAGATCATATCGTTAAATTGTTATTTTTTAAAAAATTATTATTGATTTTTCAATTTTTAATAATTCTTAATTTTTTTTCAGTTTAATCAGTTTTTCCCGTTTAATCAGTCTCTGTTTCTTTTATTTGTTTTCATTGTTTTGTTTTTATTTTATTTTATGACTTCTTTATGCGTATGGTCAGTTCATTAAACTTAATCTACTTTTTCTTTTATTTCATTATTTATTTTCTCTCATGAGAAAAGTCTTCTTAACTTCTCTTGCTTTTTACTAAAATCATTGTTCATTATTTCAGTAATTTAATTTTAGTTTATTTATTCTTATTGTCGAAGTAACGAAAAAAGGGTGCAAGAACCTTGCATTGTCTGAAGGTAGGTTGAAAACTACGACAAAAACTAAGAAATCTTTTAATCACTTTATTACCAAATTTAGGAAAATATTTTTTTATTTAAGAAAATATCGATTTTGAGAAAAAAATCTAATTTAAAGGGAAAAAAAATGAAGTTTCCACTGCTACAGCTGTTCATAGATTAGAACTTTCCATCTCCCTCAGAAAAGTTTTAACGATTAAAATGATTGTGAGTTCCCACAAGCTCTCCCCTCCCCCACATTATTTTCAGTCAAATATTTTGAGAGAGGCTCAAAACTGAAACCTGAAGAAAATAATTTCAAATTTGAAGGGGGGAAAAAAACGCAGAAAAAAATCCCTCGCTGTCATTTTTTTTATGGTTTTGATACTTTCCTTTTTAGTGCTTTGAAATGTTTAAACTTTTTTTTAAACAATTTTGGTCCTGACTAACTACTTCTCCTTCCTAACTGTGGTATGAAGGATCATTTTTCTCCTGAATAAGTTTCGTCTTTTACTATCTGCTGATTCTCAACCTTTTTTTTCCGCGGCACTTTTCGAAATCCGCTTTTTTTTCAGCGGAATACCCGCTCCGTCAAATTTCGAAATATGACGGCGGCACAAAAAGAAAAAAATGAGTTATTAAGATTATTTACCTATAATACGCTGTGTAAAACAGTTTATGGTAATAGTTTGGAAATGTAAAATAAAATAAAAATAACTACTACAAAAACAACAGTACGTTTATCAAGGGATTAATCAATAATTAGAATACTCATAATGATAAATTTGAGCTTGACGTTTTTTTTTTTTTGATAATTTGTTTTTATAACTATTAATTGCACAGCTTATTATAATTCTTAGCTTTTATTTCCTTTTGTTTGTGAATACTTAGAATTAATAATTTTTATAGTCACTAAATTTCCTACTTACTTAAACATTTTAAGATTGTCAGATCGCCGACAAAGATGTTCACACCATTAAAGTATAATCTAATATAAAGTTAAATATAATATAAAGTTAATATAAAGTAAAGTTAAAATTATATAAAGTTAAATCTAAATATACATATATATGTACATTTAGATTTAAATATTTTATTATATTTCATGCAATGACTCACGATTTTTTACATTTTATTTAATGACACCCATCAGCATGAATTTTCAGCATTTTTTTTTTTTTTTTTTGCGAAAATGTTTTATCAGATATTTTAAGTAAAATTAAAATGCATAATATTTTTATATATATTTTTCTTTAATTTAAATTTTACTCGTAGTAGATTTATATTTTTTACTTCATTATCTCTAAGATTTGGCGACATACTTTAAGAATTTGGCGGGGCACACAAAAGTGCCGCGGCACAGAGAATCACTGCTTTTAGATAGGTAGAAAATGGAGTGCGGTTCTGCAAGACGATTTCTTCCTGCAGAAGGGGTCGGTAGTTCGGAATCTTTGCTGTTTTTACCTCTACAGTTCTGATGGGAGAATGGGTTTTATATTCT
Source organism: Parasteatoda tepidariorum (assembly GCF_043381705.1). Lineage (NCBI taxonomy): Eukaryota > Metazoa > Arthropoda > Arachnida > Araneae > Theridiidae > Parasteatoda > Parasteatoda tepidariorum. Next base: position 86,320,457 of record NC_092212.1, on the reverse strand, counting down.
GATTTAGGAGACCATTTTATCTAATATTCATCTGGAGTAGTAAACAGCAGTGATTTATAGGTTGATACCATAAGAGGATCCACCATTAATGATTTCTCGCCATATTTTAGACAGAGAGAAAATTTTCACGAATTAGCATCTATATAAACTCAGATAAAGTATCATCATGTAAGAGATTAAAATGCTCAGCAAATCAAAAAATAATTTAAGGAATTGGTGTGACTGTGTATTCAGTCCCCATGAAAAATGGGAACACTTTTAATTGCAATTGTTCCAAAAATCAGAAATTCCATTCACAAAAAGAATTATTTTTTTTCTTTCCACCTATCATATTCTGATTTGGGAGGAAAAAAAATTTTTTTTTGAGAAGAAATATAAAAAATCTTACCTCTAAAAGAATTGAGTTTCTTGGAAGGAAGAAGGGTTCTTTACAATCTGTTGAGCCTTCGGTACTCCTACTTTTATATACAGCATCATTTACCAGCTGTATTTGCCGCCCACGCGTTTTCGATCGATCCCTTACTTCCGCGCATGCCCCACCCCTCGGTTGACATTTCCCTCCACAAGGATCGGCGGTCATTTTCCCACTTTTTGCCATTTCCAGTTCAATCCTCTTCATTCGCGAGAAAATATTTTGTTTACAATCCCTCTTTATAGTTTCATATTTTATTGCCAATAAAATGAATGGCGAGGATACACAAAAATCGAGGATAATTCGAAAAAAACAAACAAACTCGAAAGTGTGAACGGGAAAAATAATTTTAAAATACGAGTGTGAGTCGTGGGATAGTTCAGGGAATAAAGCGTTCGAATGAGGTGAACCGGATTCGAACCCCATGGATGGCGGTTCGATACGAATAATCTCTCCGTATAACACGAATGCGGGTTTGTTCCATCCATAAGTCCTCCACGAAGGCACATTTCTCTCAATACTTGATCCAGGAGTTCCCTTGTCTTCTGGATTGGGTTCATAATGACAAGGCTACGGAGTAGAACATGAGTGGTCGTAAACCCAAAAATTGGGTCGGCTGTTCATCGACGGTTATAAAATAAAATAAATTACACGCGTATATATTTAACAGAAATCTTTCTTCCACGTCACTGAATATCAATAAAAAAAAGACATACATCATAATAGTTCTATTTGATCTCCTTGCAGAATCGCTTAAGATAAAAGGTGTCCGTAACAACCACCCTTAATCATATAAATCTTTAGAACACCCAATTCGCATTAAATGAACACAAAAAGAGGATTCTCTCAACAAATTTTGATCAAAATAATCAAATTTTCTCGCGCTCAATCTTTCAGTTTCGGGCCATATTATGAGACACACTCTAAGATTCTATGTAAAATTATAATCATCAGATGATACTCTATACAGCTTTATTGTTTTTAAGCGGTTTGCATTTGCTTACGCTCCTGTATCAATTGTCATGCAATACGTTAAAAATAAATACAAATAGGAAGTATATAAAAAATTTCCCGAATAAAAACCCAATACATGTATGTTTAAAAGTATTGCCTATAAACTCGTGCAAAACATGTAATTACTAAAACACTACAGAGCGTTTAATAGTTCGGTTTAATTATTATAATATACTAATATAATGCTAGATATAATAAATATTATAAACACGAACGTAAACAAGTGCAAACCNGACAGAATATAAATATCTTGTTTATGTTCGAAGTTATGAATTCTTGAAGTTGTAAAGATAATTTTGGAACACCCTGTATATCGTCTAATTTATCCTATCATCAAATTTATATTATATATCGTCGCATTTAATCCATTGATACAGGAACGTAAACAAGTGCAAACCGCGTAAAAATAATAAAGCTGTAGAGTATCACTTGATAATTAAGACTTTACATAGAATCTTATAGGGCGTCTCATAATATGGTCAGAGACTGTAAAGTGTCTAACCTTATGAAATACCATCTACCGAGCGCAGATTTATATATTTCAAGTTGCAGACTGAGTATTTCAAGTTTAAAAGTCAAGAGGGGTCATTTTGATCCATTTTGACTTTTTTGTTTCATTTCGAATTTTATGTCTCCTTAAATACAAAAAGAATGTCTTTAAAATGTAAGGTACTTTCTTTTTTTTTTTACTCTTTAAGAAAAAATAATTATAAAGTTACCTATTTAGGTTCTTAAAAGAGTGGTCAGAATGATCGTAACTGCATAATAGGATCCAAAACGTGACACCGTTTTTGACCATAACATAAAAAGTGAAGGAAAGAATTTTTGCCCATTGTGGGGTGATGAGCAAAATAATAGTGAGGTCATCATTACTTCTCAGACAGGCCCACCATTCTAAAGCTGGTTCATTCTCCAATGCTTCATAATTACAGCTCAATTCGGAAGTAATTAGGAGGATATTATGGTTTGGGCTCCAGTTTGGAAAACTGAAGTTTGCCCCCCCCCCCCAGAAGGGATTCTTAGTTTGGGGAGAAGGGACAAAATGGGAAAAATATCAAGAGAATCTATGATTCAGAAGTTGAAATATTTAAGAAGCGTGAAGAAATAATTTATTTATTCTATCGATATACACAAATTCTTATAATGCCTTTTTTTTTCCTTAACACAGAACCAAATGAAATCAAAGTAATAACCTAACACAATCAAACTCCGACCCATCATTCCTGCAATTCTTTGTTCTCTTTTAAAGGTTTCGTCACAAATTGCTATTTTAATAAGATTAAGAATACCCGTTTAAACTGGTTCATAAATTAAAGAAATCATAATGCATGCTGAAATGTGTAGTACGGGTTCAAGAAATGGTTCCAGGTTCTAACCAGCAGGGTCTGAGGTTAAGAAAAACAGTCGCGCGTTCGGAGCGCCGAACGAGACCTAAATTTAATGTTCCCGAAATTTACATTTCTCCCTTTTGAAAAATAAAATATATCTATATATACAGGGGTGATTGTGGGCCCCAACTCAAAAATCCTGAAAATTTCTTGAGTAAAATCATTCAAAAAATTAATGTCTTTATAAATTTAAATCATTGAAATTTTCAAAACATGATATTCTAAATGAATTATATGCACCATAATTATGTATAAGTTTACTTTTATCTCTAATCACATTTATTATTCTACCAGAAAATATATTTACAAATGAAAGCGATGCCAAGTATAAATTTCTAGTTCTAATATTTTTAAATAAAATATGCGAGACTTTTTATTTATATTTTTATCGATGATTTCTTGAAACTTCTGGACTTTGGATTTCCGGAAACTTTCGAATCGCGGTGAGCGAAAAATCCGGATTTTTTTCCGGAACACAATCACCCCCGTTATATGTAATGGCCCATGCTCGAATCTCACCGTCGGCTGGTCGATATTCCATGCACAATCCTGACATAAATATCCTCAGGGGGGTTAAAATCCCCTTGTCAATGGACTAACCGTGATAAGTTCTCGTGGTTTTCCTCTCCACCTCACTCCAATACGGGCTAGTTCCATGAGTCAGATTGCCTTTAAATAGCCAGTACAGAATGCAGTCAGTAGACTTTTCACCCTGTTTGAAAGCATATCCATACAAATGAAATATTGGATAGTTGCATCCATAGATATCAGATTTTAGTAACGTAACAACAGAATCATGGAAAGCTTTTAATAATCCAACAAATGAAGGACAATGTTTTAACCCAAAACCTATACATTTGCTTTCTCTGTGTACTCTTATTGAACGTTTCAACAAAAAATTACGGAGTATTAGTCAGATTCTTCTAAATATTTAAAAACGCAATTTTTGAAATAGGGGTCCACCCAAAACCGTCTTTAACGCATGGGCACATCCGAGCCCGACTTAGTCTAATGGGGGCCCTGGAGCAAAAACTTCAGTAATGTAGAACTGAACTTTATGGAGATATTTAAATTATCACCTCATCATACTTATATAGCAAGAAAATGGACTAAAATCTTCAAAAACCTATTATGTCCCCCCTCCCCTCCAATGGTCAGGCGAAATATCGTTCTGTCCATTTTATTGATTTTCTGAAAATTCTATGACCCTCATGCAGTTTTCTAATGGTTAACTTTGTCATCGAGCTGCAAATAATTAATATTCTATTAGGAATTGAATTCAGCTTTTTGCAATGACGATGGCTCAATTGAGCCAATCAGAAGCCTATATTTTGGTAAACATATCCCATGTCACGATATGTAAAAATACAGTCTTTTGATTGGCCAAATGTGTCCATCGTCATTGCGAAATTTACCTAAATTACGAACTAGAAAGCCATGGATTTACGAAAAAAAGATTTTTTTTATTCATACGATAGATTAATGAAGAAGCCAACATAAAACTGGCGGCTCTTAAAACTGTACTAATATTTTGTTTAAAAAAAGTTCATTCAAGAAGGAAACCTAAAATAAACTGTATATTCGATTTGGGGCCCGGGGGAAGTGCCTCGTATGCCCATGCCTTAGTCAGGCTCTGCCCGGGCCCCTTGTACATCTCACTTTTTAGAAATTGTATTAAAAAAACTAAGAGCAAACGTTGCATTATTTATATTTTTCAAAATAAATATATTCTCGAGTGAAAATTGTGCATTTTGTTTTTCTATAAATCATCATCATAGTTGGCCCGATAGCCCAATGCCTTCCTCTGAAGATTTCTCCACTACGACTTCTGATTTAAATCGGGATTGATTATAATTCGAACACCCATAATTTGAATAGTTTATCACCAGGAAAACTAAAAAAGTCAACCGATTTTTTTTTCTATGCTAAAATGATGTTTCTTAGGAATTCAACTAATTTCTCTAAACATGTTTGACCACCACCCACTCCGTTTAGTAATTAATTAAATGAAGTGTAATAATTGAAAGAGTTTAGAATGACATACGGGAACACTTTTATACTGGTTATGTCTGATGGGCATTGAAAGATGTCTTACTAATTGACTTTAATAGTGTGACGAAATAATTCATTTTTTTATTTGTTATACCCTTACATTTTTATTTTATCTAGCTGCTTGGTTTTGAAAATTATTTTAATATTTGCAGATTGCAACTGGTCAGCGTCTTAATTTTTTTTAAAAAAAAATTATGCATAGTTAAAAAATCCTTCATTTTATCTGCATTGAGTTTTTGGGATGATAAAAATAGGTGTAAGTTTATTAAAATTATTGCATATCTTAAAAATGCTTTATTTTATGTATGTGAAGTTTTTTTAGTTCCATTTTAAACAGCATAACATGTTTATAGGGGTCCAAAACAAGTTATAAAAAATTTTTAAAAATTTATATATAATTTTACAAAATTTCATAATGATCACTTTTATGTAAGCAGTATTTTAAAAAAACCATTTAATGATTTTTTTTAAAAAGTGCTACAAATGTTTATTTATGTTTTTGTTTTCAGATCAAGCTTCATGAATTCAATGAAACAAATACACAGTATTAAGTTTTTAGATTTTAATCGTAGTTAATAATAAAAAAATTTCCATTATTTTTTACAATTATGTAAGATGTACACTTGATGTTCTGGATTTGAATAAGAACAAAACGAAAACTATTATTTTAACTATTTCTTTATTATATTTCAATTTTGAACTACATTTTCAGCAAGCTGTATACCTTCATTAAATTCAAACAAAAACTTAGTTTGTCATTTAATGCAATATAAAAGTTACAAACAAAAAAAAGAAGAAAAAAATATTTTAAAGATGAACTAATCAGATAAATCAGAACCTATTGAAAAATCATGATGAAAATATAAATAGCTTTCATTGAAAGACTCAATTAGTTTTTAATTATTCAAGAATTTTATTTTACCTATTTTTAAATTAGTACTTTGTTTTCATACTATTGAGAAGAAACATGTTTAAGCTCAGAAGGTTGTGGGAAATAGTAGTTATCGACAATGGTATGTTCCCATCACGTCCAGGTCACCAATGTGGGGAGATTTGTCATCGACAATGTCAACCTTCATCTACGAGAAGGTATCTCCCACATAGAATCGAGCTAACATGTCTCATATACTGATGAATTGGAATTTTGTAGTCGTAGATACACTTACAAGGTATTTCCAACCTTGGTGCGAAATCAAGTGCTTAAATTAAATTTGACGCATAGTTTAGCAAATATCAAAATAATAGTCAATTCATCTATAAAATTAACAACCTGATTTATAAAAAAAAACACACAGAAAAAGAGTACTGTGATTCTAATTTCTAAACACAAATATGTTATATGAAGACCATATGTTATATCCGTAGCCAAATCTTTCAACAAAAATTACGCACCTTTTAAGTACTTTTTAAGCACTCAAAAAATATTTTTAAGCACTATATATATAAAAAAAAATGCGAAATAATTTTCTAAGACTCTACATGATCATGATAAAATAACTAGTTTCTGACAAAGAACTTTTTTCTTCATTATATTCAAGATATTTTTCGGTTTGATTTCAGAGGTTGGAAATGAGAGTGCTTGAATCGTATCGAACCCAGCTCAGTAGACGTACATGCGAACTGAACATTGAATAGAATGTGAAAAGCACGCTTTTGCATAATATGTGGTGAAAATCGACTTGGTAAAGAAAAAATCTCATTTTCGAAAAGGGAAAATTATGCACTTTCCAAAAACATGAAGCACCTTTAAGGGCTTTTAAAAAACGATAACCGAAAATAAGCACCTTTAAGCACTTTTTAAAAACGCTACGCACCATGGAAGAAATATATACGAAGAAAAAAAATATCTTACTCAAGATGCGAAGAAGTAAAATAGTGTGCGTAAAAATCTTTCTGCAATTCCATAATTGGAACAAATAGAAATCATGCCAAAAATACTTTTTTGTATTTACTTATTTTTCAAGGGAGAACAAACAAAGGGGTGACATCTGTAAAAAAAAAAAAAATTCCCTGTGTTTTCCCTGCACACTTATTATGAGGCATTCACAGTGTGCTATACTAGGATGCTAGTTCTAGTTGCTGGATATAAGGAACAGCTCAACAGAACAAAAGAAATAATGCTATAACAAATTTGATATAGCTGAACTATCATTTTCATATATCCCGCAGATTACACTTTCCCTGCTTATTTTCCCTGTTTGAAAGGAAAAATTCTAAAATTTTCTGTTATTTTAGACGATTCCCTGTTGGGTGGCAACCCTGAAACATTTATCACAGAGTATAGTGAGTCAAAAAGGAGACAAATAATAACTGAGGCCAAATAACTTTTGATCTAATGTTCCAGTGACTTAAATACAATGATTTGAAGGATCTGTCAATTAAGTGTTAAGTAGGAATTGAATATTGAAGTCTAGCCATTTTTAATCAATAGATTTGGATGCCCAAACTAAGAGAGGTTACTGCAATTTATAAAATACAATCATCAGGAGAGCTATTAAAAGTTCAAATGATATAATTTTTGTTCCTTATATTTGGCAAAATTCTATCTATAGAAAGTTTCATGTCTATATTAATTTTAAATGATGCAATTTTTAAAGGCAAAATTCAAAATATGCATAAAATCATTTGAATAGTTCCCAAGAAATTAAAAAAAGTTATATTTTTTATCTTTATTTTTCAGGAAATATTTAACTGATTTTGTTCCAGTTTTGGAATTGATTTTGTTCCAGTATTCCATTAAATATTTCCCTATAAGAAGGACTAGAAGTATACTTTAGAATTCCAGTTTTGCCAATAATTTTTAATCTTCATAATAAATAATTATTAAAAAAAAAAAAATTCTTTTTGCGTGAACTTATCATTGAAGAAACAAGTTTCATAAGTGGATGGAAGAATTTTTTGAGTTCGATCATTAGTTTCAGAATGAAGGCTAAAAACGCAAAAAGAAAAATTAGCAGAAGTAAGGGGGCGTCATGATTAAACTATTAGGACTAGATGCTTTTTAATTGTTCCAGCAGCCCACTCCCCCCCCCATAATTTGAGGGTACTAAAATCCCGAATACAGCAAAAACAAAAAATAAATAATAAGTTATGATTGTTCATAAGAAAAATGTGTTGGGTTCTGATTTCGTAAATTACTTGCACAGTGTTGCATTATTTATTAGTGTATCTTTTAAACAATTAAAACAGGGCAATCAGATCAAAAGTTTGCCAATACTGCATTGCATATCATTTAGTGGACAATCTACGCCTTTCCTGTTGCTTGGATGCTTTCTTCTTCATTATCTGCAATCTTTTGTCAGCACTCATGAGTGGACTGCAGCTGGCAACCTTATGAGCACTATTTCCATTGCCAGGCGCAGCAGCCGCCACGGGCGGCGCAGATCGAACGGACGCCACGACTGCACTCAAAAGTCCGAGGCCTTTCGTAGCGGTAGTCGTCGTGGACGGCTTCTGACTAGATGTAGAGGAGGAAGTGGTGGATGCCAAACTCTGAAAAGAAGACTTTGTCGTGATTGCTGTTGACACAGAGGAAGTCTTTGACGTGGAGGAGAACGGAGTTTTCAAACTCGTATTCGAAGTCGAGATTTTCACGCTACGAGGTGCAGCAGATGCAGTAGAAACAGACGCAGTTGTTCTGCCACCAAAATTAGCGGCTAAACCAGCTAAACCTATGGGCTTATTGGCAGCAGTCACTTGGTTATTCGCTTGGCTATTTGCTTGCGTCTGTAAAGAAAAGAAAATCAGCTTGTCTACAAAAGTTAATTCAAAAGTCTTTTCTTCCTTTTTAGACCAAGGATAGAAATTTTATAAAATACGATATTATTTTCAGTCAAATTATATTCATTAAGACAAAAAAATAACTTTCATGCATAAAAAAATAATTTATTTAAAAAATAAAATTGTGGGTATACACACCATCAGCCAGATCAATGAACAATTCGTTTAGTTCAACAGTTAAATTTTTAATGGAAAGATTCTAAACATTTTGGATGCAAATGGACTTTGCATTTGATGCATAAAAAAATCGTGAGGTTTTTGCACACAGTACATCATCTGCGTTTTTTTTTCAAGCTCACTAACACGTATTGTATTTCGATTCTGTCAGTCCTTTTGGCAGCGCTGAGGAATGATGGGCGACCTTAGTTAGGATGGGTAATGTACTTTAATCAAATGGATTGTTCTTTGATTCAGGCAATAACTATGTATGACCTTAAGTCTATAAGCGATATTTCTGAGCTAGATGAAATTCTATGCAGATTCCAAGAATTTACTATAACCCTATCAATGAAGTTTGTAAATAATGGCCACCTTTTCTTACCTTGAATCTTAATGCAATAATTAGCTAAGGCATTGCCATGGAAGTCAACACCTCCCATATGCTAATCGTAATCCGAAATGAGTTGTGAAATGACAACTTTTCTTTCTTTGCGACTGTATTGTTTGGCATTTACAAGAGGCAAAATGGTACCGTTATTAGTAACAATTGTTATCACAGCATTGTCATTCCACTTTATTGCCCATGCCTCCTTGTTAGATGCAAAATCGTAGGAATCATAATGTTTTTTCTTCTTTGGAGTCATTCAATATACAACCACCTGTGTGATTTTCGCGAGCTGTGTGAGATGCAAAGAAACCGTTTTTTTTTTCAAAATTTCAAATAAACTATAGGAAGAGAAAAAGTTTTCAAAATAAATTTTGTGCAACTCAGATCTTGAAACAACTCTAAGTATCTTCAGAACAAAACTTGTTCCGAATGGCATATTCTGTTGATCACTGTTAGCCTCAGCAAAATAAATCTCTGATAACAATAAAACTTCATAATAAAACTAATAAATTTCTGAATATACAATAGAACTTCAATAAAACTATGAAACCTTGCATAAAAAGTGAGTTTTCAAATTCCACCTATTTCTCATGCATTTGGCCACTGGTAGGTTAACGCACCATTAAATTTGAATTAAAAAAATTTTTTTTTATGCTAATTGATTTTTTTAAGTTTATTTTCAGAACTTACAACTTGAACCCATTATAAAAACATATAACAAATCTAAAGTGGAATAATTATACTGTTTCAAAAACTGTTGTAAAAAATTGACTTTTTCAATAACCGTTTGCAGTTAAAAAAAACTAGCACGATTTGAAAATTTCTCTACAGAAAGTATTTACTTGAATTACTAATATTTTATAGATGTCTTCAGAACCCTTAAAAACAGCAGAAAAATAAAGTTATTGAAAAATATTCCCCACTGTGTTAATAAAAAATTATTTATTATTATTGCGGTTACTGCCACGAATTTCACGATTTTTATATTTTATTTAAATTACATGCAAAATGAGAACAAACAAAAAAAAAACACTGCTTTTATTTTCCCTTTGAAATGAAAACATCGCCAATAATATTAGAATTATATATTATTTTACAATTATGACACTCACAATTAAAAAAATACTATATACAGTTTTATTCTATACATGGAGTTTTTTTTTATAAGCACATGCTTCTGCTATTAAAAATTAGTAACATATATTTACAACTATTAAAAATATCTCACAGAAAGTTACGTGCGTGAGGGAGGTTAGTAGCAGAAAAAATTCTACCACAGGGCTCTAGTCGAAATCATGCATATAAATAGTGGACAATTCCCAAGTTTGGAACTATCTAATTTTCTGATTTTTTAACAGCATTGTTAATTAAAATTAAAAGATAATTTTATTCATCAAATTGATTATTATAAGACTGCAATTCTATTTGTATTTGTTGAAAATAACATGTTCATTTGACAAATAAATATTAGGAATATCAGGACAAAAAGCTAACATCAGAACAAAATATTTTTACTCAAGAAAGCCAAGACAGTTACAAGCCTTTCTCCATTTCCTTTTTTAAAAAATATTTCACTGTCAGTGAAACAAAAAAAAACTCACTTTTAATTCAGTTCTCTTGAATGGCAATATTAAAGAAGGGGGTGAACTCTCAGACTTGCTGCACTTTGTTTGTGATACAGGCTCTTTAGAAGGTACTGAAATGCCTGATTTTGCAGTTTTTTGAGTTTTGGTGGCCTATGAACAAAATATCATAATGAGTCATAGAAGAAGAATAGAGTGCTCTTTTAAGATAAATTAAAAAAGAAATGTTTGTACCATTTTCTTCATGTTTTTAACACACTTAGCGCAGTACCACACTCTCCGTGGATCATTGTAGTCGTAATCCGTGGCAGGGGGCCTGTGACATTCCTTTAAGAATAAAGAACATGTTTAACAAAAGTGAGAGTAAACTAGTTAAAGTTAGTGTAGGCACAGACTAGCAGCCTTTACAACTTGATTTTTACTTCGCTACTATCATTTGTTGCTTAGATACTGTTTATAGAACCAAAACTATAGTATGTCCCTTTCTGTTGTTATTATTATTTTTGCTGTTTTTTAATCTACATAGCACAATGTATCCCAAGCAAATATTTTAAACTTTGTATTTTGATGTAAGCAAGCATCTTCGCCCAATGCTTTATAAACGAAGTGTGAAGTTGTTTTAAGGGGCTTGCCTTGTCTGACACTATGTGCTGAATGACAGAGATGGAGTATTCGCCTTCCCATGAGGTGATGGCCGGTCGATACTGCACCCAGCCTGCACTGACGTAAAATATCCTCGATAGTAGACGGATTATAGGATAAAGTCTCCTTGCTGTGAGGCTAACCATGGGAAGTTTTCGTGGTTCTCCTATTCATGCAATGCAGTGTTTCCCTAACCTATGACTTTTGTGTACCCTTATTAAATTTTTTGCAAAGCTGTGTACCGCTAATAAAAAAATTAATGTACTTTTTACTATAAAAAAATTGCACAAAAGTTAAAAATCACAACTGGCTTTTGACACCACTCATTACTAACTGTTAACTCTGCAAAAAATAGCCAATAGAAAAATACGTAATCGTACATTTTCATGGCTAGCTTTGGTTTAACATAATAAATTTTGAAATTTTTGTTTGTTGCAAGTTATTTAGCATAAGAACGCGTACCCTCCCTAAACTGTTCCTGTAACCCTGGAGGTACGCGTACCACACTTTGGGAAACACTGATGCAATGCAAATGAGGGTTAGTTCCATCAAGAAGTCCCCCGTGAAAGTTAATTTCTCTGAATATTTGATCCAAGAGTTCCCTTGTCTTCTGGAATGGGTTCAAAATGACAAGGCAATCAAAATTGAACATAAGTAGTTGTTAACCCGAAAATTGTGTTAACAAAATAGTTATTATGTGTGTTGAGATGTAGAAACTGTTCTGAAATAGAACAAGCATGTGTTACTAATTGTTTTTATAACAGTTTTTCAGGAGAGCTGTTTCCATGTTTCTAAGCTTTAATGAAGCTTTTTTATGTTTACAATTACAAACATAAAGTCATTCTGCCATGTGTATCAGTCTAAATGATATCAAAGTCATTCATATCATTTAGACAAATTGTAAAAGAGCAAAGGTTCCTGAATATCGTAAAATCATTTTTACAAGTCGTTTGATTAACACAGTTCAGTATTTTCCATGAAAATTAAAAAAAGATATTTCATTACTAACAACTAAAAATACAAAAAAATTATTATTTTTTTTTAAATTTATTTATTTATTTATTTATTTTTTAATAACGGCAGGAACTTGAACTCTCGTTCTTCACCTCAGAAGATGCCGGAAGTGTTGATCATTTAGCGTTACCCAGTGGGCACCTGTGAACCAAAGTCACGGAGGCGAGCAACATTATCCACGCCACACTGCCACAAACCCGTTCATAGGGTGGGTCACATCCACACATCACACACAATAGTGGACAACACATAGAGAGAAACATCCATGCCCAGAGTGGAATTCGAACTCGCAGCCATTGGCTTCGCAGTCAGGCACGCTAACCGCTCGGCCACCTAGCTGGCACAAAAAAATTATTAAGTAATTTAAGTATTAATGAACTATGAGAGAAATAATTATCACTGACTTAATTTCTTTTAATTTTAAACCTTTTACTTATTTAGGTAAAAAGATGTCATTCATAAAACTTTGTTTTATAAATTGCTAAAAAAAAAATTTTGAAATTATAAATAGTACTATATAAAATGAATTTTTCTTTTAAAATATCTAGCAGACTAAGAAAGAAGAATTCTAAATTTTAGATTTGTATTTGATTTAGAAATATTAGTTAAATTTTCATTTCAACTTAAAATTGTGTTAATAAAAAATAACCTTTTTAATAAAGTATTTTAATAAAGTATTTTAAAATTTGTACACTTGCTAATACCAATTTTTGACATTGCAAAAGATTCAAACATGTTCAACAAAGAAGATTCTAACACGCAAAAGATTCAAACATGTTCAACAAAAAAGATTCTAACACGCAAAAGATTCAACCATGTTCAACAAAAGAGATTCTAACATGCAAAAGATTTTACGCAATTCAAAATTTTTACATAAATTTTTAGGAATTAAGAATTGAAATATTAAAGTCATCATATAAAACCATTCATCATTGAATCATATTAAAACATTTTTCCCATTCTGCAATTTTATTTTAGTAAAAAAAAAAACTACTCATCTTGATTATTTCAAACTGAAATCTTGATCAAATATTATGAAATTAAAAAAAATTTGCTCTCAAACAACAACAGTAACAATTTTTCATTTAAAAAATAATTTTTAACAAAATCACGACATATAAACTGCAAAATATAGCAACCGCAAAAACAACTGGTTTTAAAGGAGTCTGTTCAGATATTTGCATGCAAATTAAAGATTATGCTCATTAAAAATATTACCGATAATAAATATTAATTCTAGAATACTTGCGGCAATATTCTCATTAATTAAACTGAAACCTGACTTTCATAACATTGATCATTGTTATTTGTCTTGTTCATGTTTCCCAAATCAACATTTAGCACTCAAACAATCAATTAATGAGTTATTAAACAGTTGTTTTTGTTACACAGACTAGTGCGTGTCTAACTGATGGCATTGAAGACCTTGTGTCCATAATTAAATATCAGAGACAAAAAATTTTTAAAAAATCTCCGCAGAAGATGAACTTTTGGTTGTGAAATATCAAAAAATAAATTAAAATAACACGACAATCTTCACAAATGTTAAATATTGATTACAATAATTCAATTTTATATAAAATAAGTACCTCAATAAAAAAATAAATTTTTTTATCTTAAGCTACCTTCAGAGGAAAAAATATTTATAATATAATAAGATAATAATAGCTTTTGAAGTGATCAATCAGCACCAAATAAAAAATAAATAAATAATAATATTGAAATGAAATGAACCAATTAATAAACTAGTTAATGAAAATTAGACCCCAAAAAGCGTGCAAATTTTGATGATAAAAAATGTGTAAAAAAAGGAGTTTTGGAATTTTAAATGATTCTCAAGAATCTTTTTATTCCGAACATTAGAAAGTTCTCATTTCGCGCTCAAATGTCTTTTGTAATTTTGAAAATTATTACTCAGAAAATTAATCCCATATTTTCAATGTGTTTTCTTTAAATCTGTCAGAATTTTTACACTATTTTCTTAGAATTTTATTGCTGTTTATGTAAAAACTACATTCTGTAAAATAATGGAATATTTTCTTTTTTAAAAGAAATATTTAATATTTTATTATATTTCATATTATGACACATAATTTTTTATATTTTATTTAATTACACACATCAGCATGAACTTTCAGCAATTTTTTTTTTTGTGAAAATGTTTTATCATATATTTAAAGTAAAATTAGAATATATATATACATAAAGAGAGATTAACGAAGAAAATAAAGAAAAATAATAAAAGATTTATTTACTTCACATAGGCAGCAAGCACATAGAACTCATAAAATAAGTTAAAAATATATTTAAAGAGAAAAAGAATAAATAAAAAGACTTTTTAAAAAGATTTTAAAAAATACCAAAGCAAAATAAATCAATACAACAGTTAGTAAAAATATATCAATACAATACTATTGTTTAAATACATTTAGTTTCGGATATATTAAGACAGTATTAGAAAGCACTCTTTTTGGCGAATATAGTCGTGTGAACTAACAAGGAGATTATAAATTTTCTTTACTGTTTGATTTTGACTTCTAAATTTATTATTTTTTTTTTAATGTTTAAAAATAATCTCTTTAAAAATAATTTTTATTCTTCTCCTTAAAAAAAAATTTTTCCTTGCTTTATTTGTTTTTTTTTTTTTTTTTGCATCTTCATCTGCCTGACTTAACCCAAAACCGATATAAAAGTTGAGCATTTACATTGCTTATTTTTATAGTTGAGTAACAATTCACAATACATTTAAAATGAAAATATTACAACCTGATGATAAAGACTGTGACATTCCTGGCATTCTATTAACTGATTCCCTTGAGTTACCTCAATTTGACTGTAAATAAAAATGAATATTTGAAACAATGACAATCGAAAGAATATATATATATATATATATATATGAATATTTAGAAACAGTTTAAACATTTAGAATGAATTAATTAAAACCAGTTGAATAAATAAAGTCATTAAATCCTAATAAACGCACGTATAAGCTGCTAACAAAATTTCAAAATTGCCCCTCTCATTGTAGTTTTGAACCAAAAAATAATTCCAAAGAAACTTTTGCTATTAATTTGAAAATCTCTAACTGTAATCATTATTGAACTCAGTTGTAAAGCATTAATGTATCCAGCAGAGCAGACATTTATTCATTTATTTTTGAAAAAGTTTTAGAAAAAGAAAGAACATCAAAAAGAATACAAAACAATATTTAAGTTTTGCAGATCTTACAAGTTTAAAAAAGAATGTGATGCTGCATTCATTTGGGGTAATGGTTCCCAAATGGTGAACCCTAGGGTTCAGTGGAAGTGTCGCGGGGGTTCCGAGAGTTAGGGATTTTTATTTAACCAGTTATGGTTTTTAAAATTTGCAACTAAATCTGTATCGAATTAGTATCCCATTATTTATTTAATTCCATAATTTATAATTCCAATAATCCATTATTTATTCATTATTTTTGCGAAATTACATTCAATTAAAATTCTTATGATGATTGAAAATTTAAAGCAATGTTTTCTTCTAATAACAATAAAATAAATTAATTATAAATAGGATACGTATTTCTGAAAAATTGCACTATTTGGCATGGAATAAAAATAACCGGACTCAACAATGGAAGAAGTATGTTTCTCCGATTAACATTTTCTACATTTATTTGCGTCCTTTTTCGTTTTTAATTTCATGGAAATCATAGTTCAGCTAATTTATTTTCAGTTTATACATGCACTAAAATCAAATTAAGAATTAGATTAGATGCCGCTCCAGACCTGAGAATACAACTGATTCTATGATATGATAAAAGAAATTTTCATTCTCCATTAAGTTTATTATATATATTAACGAAAAAACATTTAGATCATTACACATTCTCCAAATAATTAATATTCTAAGTGAGTACATTAGTATCAGGTGAGTACACAACTTATTATTGAGACAGCTATTGACAAAAGAGAAAATAACGAGAAAGTAAAGACCGAAATCAAATTAGAAACTCATTATTCAAGTGAGAAAAGGGCAAAATTTCTGAAAATACCTCGCTATTCAAATTATGAAAATTAAATATTAAAAAAAAAGGGTGTGAAACTATTTTGAAAAGAAAACAAGTCATTTATTAACATATTTATTTGAAGTTTTATTCTTATTTTTAATATGTGTGTACATTGACAGTCCAACGAACTGTTAAACTTTAGGTAAAAATAAAGATAAAAAAGAATAAAGTAACAAACGAAAAAATGTATAAAGAAGACATTTGACAATCCAAAATTTTCCTTTTCTAAAGTTAGAAACTCCCTTGAAAAGTTAGAAGAATCTCATGCCTGATAATTATCATATTTCTTTACATAATCTATAACAGGGTGCGTAGCCACATCTTTCAACAAAAAATAAGCACCTTTTAAGTACTTTTTAAGCACTCAAAAAATATTTTTAAGCACATTAACAAAATGCAAAATAATTTTCAAAGACTTCAGATGATCATGAGAAAATAACTAGTTTCTGACAAAGAATTCTTTTCTTGATTATATTAGCCATTAAAGAATGATCGAATTAAAGAATGTCCGACAAACCATTAAAGAATGTCCGACAAACATAATCTTTTCGGCTCAGCCCATCGGATCAAGGCCCAGAGGTCGACCAAAGCTGAGATGGGCCGACTGCGTGGAAAGAGACTTTTCAGTCTTAAAAGTCTCAAACTGGAAGACAACTGCCAGGCAGAGACAGGCCTGGAGGAAGTTGATTGAGAAGGCCAGGGCCCACCCGGGACTGTCGTGCCATTGAGGAAGGAAGGAAGGAAGGAAAGAATGATCGAGAGATTTTTCGGTTCAATATCAGAGGGTGGAAAATGAAGTCAGCAGAGTTGCACACGAGAAGGCAATAATCTCACCGAACTCAGCTCAGTAGACGCACATTCGGACTCCCAAGTATTTAATCAAGCATGTTAAAAGATTACGCTATGGACCGACGATATGCCGAAATGAATTGCGAAAATGTTGAATAGAACTGCGTGAAAAGCACGCTTTTGCATAATACTTGGCGAAAATCGACATGGTAACAAAAAAACCTCATTTTTGAAAAGGAAAAACTAAGCATTTTTAAAAACACCTAATGAAAAAAGCACCTTTAAGTACTTTTTTTACAATGCTACGCACCATACATAAAAGTCTGCTTCTTAGTAACAAAAAAATCTCATTTTTGAAAAGGGAAAACTAAGCATTTTTAAAAACACCTAATGAAAAAAGCACCTTTAAGGGCTTTTAAATAATGAAAATAAGCACCTTTAAGTACTTTTTTACAATGCTACGCACCATACATAAAAGTTTGCTTTTTAGTAAAATTTCTTCTTTACCATTAAAATTTTTCAACCAATAATTGCCTTGTTAATAGGAATGAAACATACTTGCAAATAACACAAGCCAAACCCATCTCCATTGCAAAATCATCCGCATCAGCATTATCATCGCTGCTCTCTGTCTCTTCTTCCTTTTTAGTGACATACTGGTCAAGCTTTGGTAAGTCAGGAGGACTCGAAGGATAATAGGAATAAACCTGAGGAGGTTCTAACTTTGGAATTTTTGCTTCACTCTCCATGCTATCTTGTTTCAACTGCAAAGATTCATTTTATAATATTACAACAGGAATTTTTATACAAATAATGATTACACATTTTTCAGGTGTTTTCCCTGTACATATTATACACAATATATATAGCATTAAATGGACAATCACTGAGCTCTCTATATAAGTCTAGATATACTATTTTTTGGTCACCACTTTTAAAACTCGAAAAAAAGAAATAAAATTCATTGTATTTTCCCAGTTTGTAAGGAAAAACTCAAAATTCCCTCTATTTTGCAGATTTTCCCAGTGGAGCGGCAACCCTGGTTTTATAGTGCAAAAATATACATTTATTCAATTAATTTAATGTTGCCAGGCATAAAACAGAGTTTTGATACTTACATAAAAATGCCTTATCTTACGTGTATTTATTGTTATTGTTATTTTATCCGTTGTCGAACATCCGACCCAATTATGGGTTTACGACTACTTGTGTTCTACTCCGCAGCTTTGTCATTTTGAACCTAATCCAGAAGACAAGGAAATTCCTGGATCAGTACCCCCAGAGATATTAATTTGTAATGGGAACATGGAGGACTTAGCGACGAGACAGATTAAACGTGCAACAGTCACCATTTAATACACTGGGAGTCTTCGGCCGGCGGGGATCGAACCCACGAACTGTTGGACACGTGTCCAGTGCCCTACCAACCAGGCTATCCCGGCCTGTATTTATTGTTAGCAGTTTTTGGCTATCTGGATAAATCATCATTTGTAAACAAACATTTCAAAATTCAATTTTAGAAAATTGCTTATCCCCATTTAAGGATGAAAATATTTGCTTAAATCTTGGTGTTGCGCTACTATTAAATTTGGATAGAGTGTAACTGAGTAGTCTGCAAATATAATCTGATAGATCTTTTTGCTTTATTCATTTTAGTGAGCAACAGGTGAGTTCTATTGCAATGTTTTTCAATGATACCATGGTTTTCAAGTCTTTCATTTTCTGCTCAATCTTTTAATGCAAAAAGGTACCAGCCTAGCATGACTGGTATCACATTAGGCTTCAATTTTGGTTCTACATTATTTCACCTAATTTACTATCAAAAATTTCCTTACAATATCTCTTCTACCAAGGCTTCAAATTTAAATTATTTAAAATTTTAAACATTAAAATGGAATTTCAATCAGGATTTCGATTCAAAAGGATTTTATAATCAATTCCACAATGACATCCTGAAATGGTATCTAAAACTTCCTTAACTAAGTACAAATAAAAAGTTTCATTTTTGGTTTCAATATGCTACTTTTACTGCTACTATATCTTAGCAAAATGATTGCATCACCAAGTCCAAAAAACTAGATGTGTGTTAGATGATTTGTTAGATGAATTTCTTTTTTGAAATTTCTTGAAACTAACTTTCTTGAACTAAAAATCTTCTGCTTGCATAAACTTCCATTTGAACTGGTTTGCTTTCGATTTCACCCGTTATTGTATCCAGGTTGCTCTTCATTTAGGAAAACATTATCTGATTTTAATTCGTACTTACTTATTTCATTAACATTATTTTCACAGAAATTATCTTCAATATCATTTTTGACTTACTGGTCTAGACTGATTTTACTTAGCATAACATGCCTTTTCAATGTGTTTGATTTTCTTACAATTAAATTTATTATGATTCAAACAGAAATGCTGTTTATCTGTTTTGATTTGAACAAAGTACATCAGGGCTTTCAATATCAGATTGGAACACTTAATTGATGGTTCACTTGATGATATTTTATGAGTTTTAGAAAGCTTCGCTTTGTCGCGCCTTCGGAGATCTGACGTCAGTGGTTTTCCTTCATGATTTCAACTGCACTTTTCTGTGCCTTCTCTTTAGCGGAAGCTATTTTCAGGGTTATTTCTAAATCAATGTCATCTTCCTCAAATAATCAATCAAGTATTGATCAATCCCTCAAACCTGACACAAAAACACTGCTGAGTGTTAAACATATTCTCTGAATATTCACAGAGAATAGTTAAAAGTGCGTAAAGTAAAAATTATTTATCGTTTACCCCTCATATTGTTTATGATTAAGAAACAAATAATCGCTCGGAATTATTAAGTCTTTAGGTTTAAAATGATTTTTTAACATCGTTTTGAGCTCTTTAAAGCTTTTATCTGTTGAGTTTTAACAAATTATTTAGTTTAGCTTTTAAACTGGCTATCAGCACTTCCACATGTTTAGTTGCATTGACATTTTGAACATCAAGCTTGACTTGATCTAGAAAAGAATCCTTCAGCAGTTTCATCAAATTTCTCAAGCTATACAGAGAATTTTTTGTTCCTATTTTTTCATTTAAAAGCTTTTGTAAAGGGCTTAATTGATTCTTTAACTAAATTTTTAATTTAAATTCTGTTTCTAAATTTGCCATCTTCGGGGAAACTCCTTAACTCATCAGGATTCAGGAGATGACCACTTTGATTTGTAGTTGGAAATGCCAGATTCGTTGCCAACTGCCAGGTTCTTTTATATGGAATGCAGTTTTGTCATTCAGCTTGTGTTAAATACACCAATGTGTGACTGAATTGATATCAGGCATTCATATCACAGCCAACGTAATCTGTCAATATAAAAGGATATTATTTATACACTACAATAATGTACAAAGTTCCATTTAGAAAAAAGATTTTATAATCACCTATTACAGCAACAGGGCCTATTTTACTGCCTTTTAGCGATACCTTAACAAATTCAACGGTTGCTTCACAAAATACATTTTCTTAAAATTTTATTTTCCTGTCTCATAAGAAACCATAAATCCATATTTTTGTGTTGATTTTTAATTTTAATTTTCACAAACTATGTCTAAATTTTCACAAAATAGGTGCCTCTCAGAAAAACCTAGACAGACCCCTAAGCAAATATTGAAAATAAAAATTTCGCAAATTCAAGTCAGGCAGTTTTACTTAAGCTAAAAATCTGCCTAAATCATGGCATTAAAGATTTCAAATCAATATTTAGGTAGATAACAATTCATAGTTATATTATCGGTTATATAAACTAAATAGTTGTATAATGACATTCTATATTCAAGGGCAAGACTGGAAACTGTACTTGGCGGGCACATTGTTCTACTCATTGGCCACTATAATAATTTTGCTTCCAAATTATATAAAAAACAAAACATTTTAGTGAAAAAAGTATATTATTACTATTATAAGTAACTAACAGCATTAACGCGTATTTTCATTTAAAAAACAATTATAAGGGCACAATATTAATTCGTTTTCAAAAGGAATATTTCTGTTTTGAAAATTTAAACTTTCAATACTCATTTTACTATATCTAATGCACTACTATAAAAATTAAAATGCAATTCCATAAAAATTGTCTGACAAATACCACCACATCAATACATATTTATTACAATATATATTAATTATTGATCTGAGTACATTTCAAGTTCTGTACACTAAAACACTAATTTTATAAAAAATAAATTACATAGAGGATTATGGCACGGATAAGAAACTGAACTTTAAGTTCATTTTTTAATATAAATATGAATTCAATTTTAACAGGAAAACCTTTTGTCAGATTAAAAGTTATTCACTCATTTAATTTTTAATATAATACCTAATGAAAAACAAATAAATTCCTGAAAAATGAAAAGAATTATTTTCAATTCTTAAAATTAGGACATTTAGGTCAAGTTGTATCAGACCACCGTTTCATTTGAGTCCTTCAGATGCCACACTAAGGATTATTAGCCAGTATAAATCAACCAAATATCAAAAGCCAACAATTTTTCAGGACTAATTATTAGCAGCTAATTAAATGTAAAGTGAAATTTTTTATAAAGTGCAAACACTTGTAAAAAAACTGATAATGCCCATTCGATATTTGCAAATCGTATTTTAAGCACCTCAACTGATGTGAAAATGGGGGGGGGTATAACTAATAACTGAAGGGAAAAAAAAGGTTGGAAAACCACTCGAATTTACGCCGGAACATTCAGAAATCTAGCTTTTCAATATTACTCAAATTCAAAATTTGAGAAAGCCTATGAAATATATTGAAATTTGAAAAATCATGAAGATTGCAGCAAAAAAATAAAACCTATAAATATCTATAATAACTATTATAAAGTGATTGGAAAATGACTAGAATTTGCAACATAGAATTTACAAATTGTTGCAAATAAAAATACAAATTATGTTTCGCAATAAAATTGCATTAAAAAAATTTTATTTTATCTCTGGCGTTGAACAGTCAAGCCAGTTTTGGGTCCAAAACAGGGACTGTGTCCAACTTTCTAGCCTTGTCATTTTGAACCAATCCAGAAGACAAGGAAACTCCTGGATCACTACCTCCAGAGGTATTGATTTGTTATAAGAACATGGAGGACTTTACGACTCGATAGATTTAATGTGCATCAGTCACCATTTACTACAGGGAGTCTTTCGCTAGGGGAGATCGAACCCACGACCTCTCGGACATGGGCCCAGTTCCCTACCAACTAGGCTATCCTGGCCCCTATTAAGACTATTGTATTATATCAAGTGAAAAGGACAAAAAAAAGCAATAAATAACTTATTGGTCAATTTATTAAAATGTATTAAAACAGGCTATTTGGCCACCTAATTCCAATGAAGCATTAAAACACATTTTCGGTTTCGAAGACACGATGCATCAATAAATTCTTTAGCGCAACAGAAATGTTTCTAAAAGCAAAACCCTGCACTCCAGCTAAAAGGGTTTGCAATGGAATAAGTATGTCAGCTTTTGCTGCCAAAGAGTGCAATAACTAGTGTTGAAAGTTGATATATTTTAAAATGAAAATTAATAAAATGAGAAATAAGTTGGAAAAGGGAAGAGAAGGCACAACTTGGTTTAGACAACACACAATTGTCTAAAATTTAGAGAACGTCTGAATGGAATTGTCATCGACGAATAAAGAAAAAAACCTTTTTAGCAAAGCAGGTTATGTCACACTAGTGCCTCGAGAGAAAGTCAAAAATGCGCTAAAAAACATTCAGGCTACCTGTAGTAAAATGAGATTATGTGCGAATTAAACTAAAAAAAAGTTAAAGTATGCATTTTCAAAAATAAATGTTTCCATTAACGCAAGGAATTTGAGAGAAAACACAACTTAAGACCACTCTATCGTAATAGACTGATAATATTATTTACGGAAAAAAGTTTTAGATGAACTATTTGTACAAATGAAAAACTTTAAATTTATATCAGGCTATCGTAATAGATAGAGAACATTACGAGTAAATGGGGGAGAAAAAGTTAGTGTAAAACTTTTAAAAAAATGCATTAAGAGAAACTTAACACATAAGTAAACCAGTCTAGCAAGACTGATAAAATTCTAAGCAAACCGCAAAAGTTAAAATTTATGAACACCCATGTAAAAATCAAATTTACTATCAAAAGCCAAAAAATTATCAAAGTTAAACGCTAGACTAATTTAGAAAATTAAAAAATCAATTAAATTTACAGCTGTAAATAAAAACTTCAGGGTAAAAACATTTAAAAAAAGAAAATATTTTATAAAAAATTACATTTAATCACACATTTAACCTTGCACAAAAAAAATCGCAAGCTCTTTAGAATTTTTGAAAAATTTAGAATTGTAAGGTGCATAATTTTTACATCGTTTCAAAGACTTAATTTTAAATGGTAAAAAAAAAATAGAGCAAATTCGGTTAAATAATTCCAGAGAAATAAAAAAAAAGTTATATTTTTTTAAATTTGGACCTCCACTGCCTTAACTTTTTGTGTTTATTTTTTGTAACTTATAACTCATAACTATAACAGTAAAAGTAAATTTAAATCGTAGAGGAAAGAATGTTTCACATTGATATGCGATAAACAATAATTAATTAGCTGAGTGAAAGGTTATTCATTGAGGGCATATGCTAACATGTGAAGAGCTTCAGCAGAAATCTTGATGGAAAGTCAGCTTTCAGTTCTGCAGAGGAAAGAAGACGCAGGCAGACAAACAGCAGCCATTTTTTAAAATGTAAGTTAGTTAATATTCGTTTCTTGGGCACAAATTTAAATTTGTAAATGAAAAATTTTTTAAAAATTTATGCTATATTGTTTGAATTTTATATTTCGAGCAGATGGACTCTCTCTTTTTCGCAAATGGAGAAATTAGCATTTTGCCAAACATAGATGTTCCCTGTAAAAGATCATAGAGAGAAATTTCAAAAGTTTCTTGTTATTTATTAGCATATATATTAGCATCCAGTCCCACGATTAAAATAGTCTTTTTTTGTCTATAAAATTATACTATGTAACAATAATTTATAACGAAACGAACATAAACTTTTTAAACGAAATGGGCATAACCATTTTGAAGTTTGAACAAAACAGAGCCAAATATCTTTAGATAGAATAAGTTTTTGAAAACAATGCACTTATATAACTTTATTTGCAAATTTGAACTATTAAGTTGCACAGAAGAGAAAATTTAATTTAACATTTAGATGATTCAAAAGACAATTGATGCAAACGATTTGCATAAAAATTTGTATAAAAATATTCTTTACGCATTTTGTTAAATGTACGTGAAATTTCAAAGTTTATTATCGAATAATTTTTGCGTAAAACGTTTCTAAAAGAGCAGTAACTGCAACAATAATTTTTCTTAATAACAGAAGTAATTTTTAAGCTTACAATGTGTGGTACCATACAGTTAGATTGGTATACGGTGTAGATTGGTGTATGGTACCATACAGTGTGGTACCATACAATTTAGATTTACATTATAATGAATCTGCAAACAATGGTATCAAAATCAGTGATATAAGTTTCTTAGAAACACACTTGAGAAAAATGATGCAGAAGTATAAAATATGTCTTAATTTAAATATTTTGAATTAATTTGTTCGAGCCCCCCTGTCTAGAGAGGCGTGGCCGTCGACTACCTGCAGTACATAAAGGCACACGAAATATGATCATAATGGGATCTTTAATGGTAACAATAAAAATCAAATACAAAAATATCGTGCTCTTTATCGATAACGAAAAGTAGCAAATACAAAAATATCACGATCAATATCTTAACATACCAATAAAACAATATATTGATTATACATAAAGATAATTATTGGATACGATATATTATTGTGAATAAATATAAATTTTATTTGAGTAAAAAAAATATTGTTAAATTAAATAACATAAATTTAGAAAAATACTGAAATATATAATTAAATGGAATTATTTTTCACAAAGTAATTAAATTCAGCACTCATAAAGAATAATCTCTGTAACAACTGTTGAAAGCATCCAATAACACAGTTGCTATAACTAATAAAAATTAAACATTATTACTTAAATAGAATACCTTTTCCAGATTTCTCTTTTCAGACTTCCTGTTATCTTCTGAGGAGTATTTTGCAGTTTCAACAGACGAAGCTTTTTTTATATGAAGTTTATTCTCACCGTCCTGTGACAAAAAAATGCATTTCTTTTTAATATTAAATAACAAGATTTCTTTCTCCTAACTAAGAACTTTTCAAGAATTTTCCCCCAATTATAAATGCAGTACAACTTGGTTATTTTAAGGCCTTACTTTAATGCCAACTGGTTTCAATGAAAGAATAAGGTTAAAAATATAAAACTCTGATGTTACAAGCACTCCTTACATTTATCAAAAACTTCTTGAAAATTATTTTATTGAAGATCCTTTTAGCACACCACGTGGCTGAATCGCAGAGACACGGCAACAGAATTCTCACAGAAAGACTTTTCTTTCGAAAAGCAAAAAATTTAACTTTTCTTTTCAACAGAAATGTACACTTAATATTTGAATCCTGCATTTAGATAATAACTTTTTGACGCATTCGATTCCCCCCGATAGTATTGTAAATCGAGGTAACGTTTCGATCGTATTTTTTACCGTCGTTGATATCGATTTTTGTGTGGTTTTTAAATATCCTGATATATTTTAAACAATACGAAAAATCAGAATCCTGCATTTAAGTATTTATTTTTTAAGGCAATAATTCTATCTAATTTTTGACAGTTATTTGTATTGATTTCCCCATAGTTTTTAAATCTGATATTTTTCTATACGATATTATTTATTACGACCTGATCTCGAAACACACGTTTGAGGAGTCCGACGCGTGTGGTTTTCATTTTTAATTGTTTTTTTATTGTGATGATTCACAAAATGCGAAAAAGGAAATAATGTGTGCATTCCCTGCAAAATATATCACCCATAATATTAAAAAGAAATTATTACATGTTCAATTAAAAAATATATATATTATAGTTTTTTTTGTAAACACAGAGCTATTGTTATTTTAAATTAGTAACTTAGATGCTTGTTATTATTAAAAGTATCTTGCAGAAAGATATTAGTGCCAGAGAGTTTTGTCGCAGAAAGCCCGACAAAATTCTGCCATAGGGTTGAAGATATTTAAATATATATAAATATATATGAAACATATGTGTGTGTGTTCATATATATA
>NC_092212.1:86237442-86293794 GCF_043381705.1 Parasteatoda tepidariorum | reverse complement strand
GAACATCATAGAGTATATTTACACAAACCTAGATGGTGTGTATGTTCATATATATATATATATATATGAGCACATATATATATACGCATACATATATACGCACATATATCATGTGCACATATATATATGTGTGTATGTTCCTCTTCTCAAAAGGGTTTTTTTTTCATTTAGATTCTGTGTAAACTAGAGTGAGTTGGAAACATTTACTTTTTCATTAACACTTCAGTGTGTAAGAGTTGTATAGTTCAATAAATAATAAATGAGTTTTTTTAAAATAACAAATATTGTTTTTTAAAGAAAAAGAAACAAAAAAAATTTTCAAGCTGAAGACCATGTGGCAGAATTTCTTCGAGCTTTGGGCAACAAACTTCCCTAGCACTAATATTTTGCTTTAAGATACTTTTAATTACAACATTTATTTATTTAACGTAACAGAAACGTTGTGTTTACAGAAGAAAGTATAGAATAAAAATGTATACAAATTTGTAATTGTAAAATTTTTTTCAATTTCAATCAAGCTTTTTTTTTCCTATACACATTAATGCATATTCAAATAAAATAAAATAAGTTTTTCTTTAATATAACATTCTTCGTCTTATCAATTATCATTTTGTCAAAAAAGTATCAACTATTTTCAATTACAGGTTAATGTTGTTGTTTTTTTTGTAAAAAAAGGAAACAGTATCATTTTGTCAAAAAAGTATCAACTATTTTCAATTACAGGTTAATGTTGTTGTTTTTTTTGTAAAAAAAGGAAACAGGAGACGTTAAATTGAGCATTGATTGTAGTTGATACTCACATATTATAAATTTGCTTCAAGCTCTTAAAATATAAAATACACATAATTTATGTATTAAAATAAGATAAAAATGACATTTCAGCTAATACTCTTATAAAAAATAACTATTTGAGGAATTAAATAAAAAATAGGGACTTTTTCAGTGTATTCTAATTGTATAATTGTAAAGTGTAATAATTGTATTTTCTAATGCAATTCAATTGAATTTAAAAGCTAAGGGAGCAACTTATATACAAAGTAATATACGAAGCATACATTTGGGATTTTAGGGTATCATTTGAAAGGTTGAGGAGAAACAGCACACTAAAAATTATACAAATTAAATTTTTATTGCATTTTTCAATAATTTTAAGATCAGTGTACTAAAATATTTTGGTAAAAATATACAACATTTATATACACATAAAATTGCAATTTATTTAGCTGTAATAATCTTTATTGGAGACTGCGAAGAGGTAGTTGAGAAATAAATGTAGCCAAAGAATTTTCCCAAAATGAAGGGAGATGAATTTTGGCTGTTATTCTCTAAAAATGTATGAGGGTAGATAAACAAGAAAAAGGACAAGACTAGCACTTGAAACTGCTGAAAATTATGGAAAAGAAGCATTTTATTCACGTTGTATAGATCTCCAAAGTAAAGGGAAATTCTTCTTTTTTATGTAAGCAAAATACATAATAAATTTCGAAAATGAGCAGGACTTCAGGGTTAAGTCCTACAGGATAACTCCGCCCACCAAGAAATCAAAAATGCGACTCTCATGCATAACTTTTATCAAGGAAGGTTAAAAAAATTATTGATATTCGCAATTAATTTATTGCCAAGACTTTTTTTCTTAGTGTTACACATTCAAATCAGTTGGCAGGAAAAAGAAAGTGTGAGAAATAATAACAAATTTTAATGAATTCAAAACTCTAGCAACTATAAAACAGTTTAGGTTTATGTGATAATGAGTTTAGCAGATGTAGAGTGAATCCCTAAAAAAAGAATTTATTCTGCACTAAATTCAAGGTTGTGGTATTAAAAGATTGCAGTTATTAGGAATTTTTTATTTTTTTTACTGAGAAAAGGATTAAGTAAGATAATGTGGTTTTTAAACGAAAGGACATGTTTTATGCATATTTCAGCATAACACACCATTTTGTAAAAAAACAAGTTACTTTTTAAAAATCCTAAAAGCAGCAACAACAAAAAACATTCACGTAGTTCAAAAAAATCATAAGGGAAATAATTTTTTTTTATTTGTTCTTATACTACAGCAAGTTATGGATGATTTAAAAAAGTTATAAGTATTGTAATGCTTTAGCTTCTATTCTTCGAATTTTTCGATTTTTACAATGATAAAATCAAGAGAAAAATATGTATAATAAGATTTGAAAAATGTATAAAGTTTATCACAATCCTTGAAAAAATTCATCAAAAAATATTTTTTAAAGGGTTTGGTTGCGTTGTTCTCTCTTAATGTCTTCATTTTTCATTGGTGTTTATTTTTTTATTTTCATCTATTTATTTTGCTACAATTAGGAAAAAAAGTTACAACTACATATATGCAGGTATTTTTTTAAGAAAAATTTAGGTATTTACATATTGTGGACAATTTTCAAATGAAAAACTTTTTTTTTTAATGGCGGGCACTTGGGGTTTGTCCCATTGGCTACAGAAATGCCAGAACTGCTACTCTCTTCTCGTTACCCAGAGGGCACCTGTGGCGAAGCCACGGCGGTGAAGCAGAGTCGCCCAAGTCACACAACCACAAACCCGTTTATAGGGCAGGTCACATTCACACAAAGAGGAAATGACAAAGAACACAGAGAGAGAAAGGACAAAGAACACCCAGAGAGAAAGGACAAAGAACACATACCCTGAGCAGGATTCGAACCCGCGGCCAATGGCTCCGCAGTCACGCTAACCACTCGGCCGGCTCAAATTAAAAACTAGAATTATTAACTAAATTATATGTATCCATTAGGCTAAATTTCATTAAAATCAAATTACTCATGATCAATCCAGAATTCCAATGAAAAATTTATATCTAAAATTAATCCAGATGATCAATCAAAAATTTAAAAACAAACAAATATATGCTATTTAAATGCCTTTTAAAAAAATGTGGATCGTAGAATTGTATTAGAACAATTTTATCAGAAAAAATAAATTGTAGAAATATGACAACTGTATTTTTCCTATTTTAATTAAATAATGACCTTGTATGTAATGAAATATACAGTGGGATAGAGTTATTTGTGAAAACTAGATAGTTTTCTTTCATTCTCCATTGATAATTAAGTTACGAGCACAGGAGCTTACATAATAAGTATATTAAAAATATTTTAATTTTTCAAAGTACGTTTTTTTCTCTTAGTATTGGCCAGTTAGCGTGCTCGATTCAGGGTATCTGCTACATTTTAGATTTTCAAATTCATGACCTTTCATGACTCATTCCAAGATCTTTTCATGACTAAACGAAGTTACTATTCTCTCCGAAAAAAACGCAACAATAAATTTAAAAAAGTATTACAATAACATTTATTGAAATGATAGGTATCACCAAAACTGTTATTTTCTGCATTTTCATATTTATAGATTTAAAATTTTAAAAACAGAGTAAAGAAAAAGTTGTAGCAATAAAATAGCTGAAGAAAATACAAAGGCAAATATTTTTCTTTTTTTCTGCAGAATTATATTCTAAAGATACTTTTCTTGTTCATCAGAAAGGAAAGAAATACTCCTGATTTTTCTGCTCTCATTTCAGAACAAAAAAATTTGCCAATGACTGGCTTGCTTCAGCTAGAATTTTAAATTGATGAAACAAAATAAAATATAAATTATAACACAAATTCTGAAATCACAGTTTAAAAGATACGGTTCAAGTTTAAAAGATGATTAGCTCTAGAAATTATGTTTTTTCTTTCATTTTTTTTTAAACACTATAATTTTTAAAGAACAGGATAAAAACATTTTATATTTTAATAAAATCAACTGTGAGTGTGGTTTTCGTTACAAATTCAGATATTGGGAATACCATGAAATTGAGGGGAGGGGTAAATACTATTTTAAAAATTAGATTTTTCTGCAACCTAAATCCATGACTTTCCATGATTTTTTTAAAAAAAATCATGACATTTCATGACTAATTTAGTTCAATATGGAAATTCATGACTTTCTAGGAGCGCAGATACCCTGTCTATTACTTCAAGGCATGATAACATTTGGAACAGATTATTATTAGTTATCCTAAATTCAACCTAAATAAATACAAAATCATCCTAAAATTAATTTCTAAACTTGTACCTTTTTGTATTTCTTTCACTTATAGGCGATTAAACATACACAAAACTTCACAAAAAATGAAAAAAAAATTTCTTTGTTACCAATTTAACAGTTGTGTATATTTTGTCTTTAGAATTTGACTGTTTTGATTGAAGAATCATTTCATCCAGCAACTGCTTCAGCTGGTCAGTAGAATCTTTACTTTTGGAGTGAAGTAACCTCAGGCCTTTGATAAACAAAGGGTCAAATTCAGACGTCATCTCAAAGATTTAGAATTTATATCACTAGAAAGAAAAAAACTATTTTAAGAAAAGACAAATTAACATTCATTAAAAAGATTCTATTCTATTGATTAATTGCCTTTTTAAAAATAAGATGAGAAATAAAGATTATATGAAAAAGAATTTTTAATGATAAGTAACATCTCTGGAACATTTAAAGAGATGTTTAAAAATAATAATTTAATTTAAGGGAGGCAAAATTTTTTGCGGGGTGATTTTCATATCGTGATCTGTGGTAGAATAATCACCAAGTCTTTGCAACTGGGCCACTGCCAAGTCCAGGCAGTGGCCCACGAGAAACTAACACCGACTTGAAACATATAACTCGTAGCCACTTCTGGGCAAACATCTAAATTTTTTTTTTTAAAGAAATACAAGTTTACAATCTATGTTCCCTCTTGGTGATTGTAGTTGGCGGAACAGATCATGATATGGAAATATACCCCTTTATTCTTTTTTTGTCTGCTTTGCTATTATGGTTATGAGTCTGGTTTACACATACATAGGTGACAAGAAAAATTTAAGTAAAACTGAAAAGAGATCAACAGATTTTTATTTCCTTCATTATTTCTCACTATTTATAATACAATCTGGATTAGATATGAACTTTTCATTAGCCTTTATATTTTTTTCGAATTTCACATTTGCTTAAAAATAAGTTCTACATTTTAAGAACTTAAAATAAAACACTTCAGTGTTTTATTGTTGCTCTGTTGTGGAAGAAAAATAATTTCAAAATTATTTTTCTTCCACAACAGAGCAATGTTTAACAACAAATGTTTTCTTCCAGAAAAATTTCTCCATAATTAAAATTTTGAAATAGTATATCACTCTTAACTCTGAACTTAAAATTTAAATTTTCTTGACATAAACTTTAAAGATACACAACAACATTTATGTTCATAAAATATTTTTCTGGAATCTTTCCATATTGTGATATGTTGATACAATTACAATGGCCAAGGCGTCATATAGAATTTAAACTTGCAATTTAAAAAAAAAAAGAACAACATGTAGAGGTTTGCTAAGGGGTGGCTTGGAGTTACAACTTTTGAATTGTTCCCCTTTTCTTAATTTTTTCATGACTTGGCGATTATTTTGCAGCAAATCAGAATTAAGGAAATCTTACCAATTTTTTAAAGAAATATTAACTAAATCATTAATAGACTATAAGCGGTATTATAATAAAATTACCAATAAGTAATATTTTTAAAAAATATTATGAAATTGAGCAGAAAATTAAACTTTTTCTTTAGAAAAATTAAAAATAATCCAACTTTTACACAAATTTAGTTAAAGTTTAAAAAGAAATTATGTCATGAACTTCTCAAATGAAAAGTTAGCCATTCCGCGCAAACAAGAGTCACAAATACATGCAAGTAACATATTCTCGAAGCTTAACTTCAATATATATGCATAACTTTATCTTTAAAAAGATTTAAAACAAGAAAAATATTTTAAAACTAATATGCAAACTTATGAATTGGTTAGTCCCAAGCGATATAAGAATATTTATACATATATTAACTTCCGAAACTTATTCACCAGTTTGAATGGAATTTTCTGATTAATATAGTCTATTCCATTCAACAAATTTCAAAAAAGTTACTTTCATCAACGTTACACTATTCCACCGTGAAAAAATATATAAAAAAATTTCGTTTTCTTTATTCTATTATTATTGTTATAATCTCCGGCCACATGACGATTGATGCTGTCTATTTTTGCTAATTTAAAGATGCTATAGACAATATTCATAGAATTATGTGAAAAGTTTGTAGCTTGCAGCCATTGAAGAATTGAACGGCGGAAAAATTGAAACTACTTAAGGCTATTCATGCTGGATGCAATTTCTATTTTTATCTGCGAGCGAGAAACAAATTATTGTTGCTGTTGTTGAAGCTCATTTACGTCACACTAGAGCTGCACAATGGGCAATTGGTGACGTTCTAGGAAACATTCCTGAGGATGATCCGGAGACATGCCAATCAGGATTTTGAGCCTCAGAAGCCTTACGACCTGCACTCGAATTTGAACACTTTACGGTAGAATAGTTAAGCGAGGTACAATATCACACACCCTCAGTCCCTGCACAGACTGATCCACGCGGTCACTCACCCTCACACTGAAAGAAGCCAGAGATTGCTGGGAACCGTGACTTAATGATAAGTCCACTGCGGGACAAAAACAGATTCACGAGCCTTTTGTAGGGTAAATGTTTATCCGTACTCTTGTCCTTATTCACATGCGAAAATATCGTACACAGGGAGACATACAGTCTCTCAACAAAATACCTGAGCACCATGACTCCATCAAAAAAAAAAATTAATAATGATAATAAATAAAATCACAGAATTATAACGAGAAGATTCACGATGTGTTTCATCCTTAAAAAATGGCAGACGCATATCCACACGACTTGTTGCATTGCATCCGCGGAGAATTGGTTTTCAAACACAATCTGTTGTAGCAAAATTTTTATTCATTCAAATTATAAAATTTCCCAATCTCCGCAATACAAAAGTTTAAAACAATGGGGGTTACAAACAAATTGTAGTAGTGTCCAATTGTGAAATGTTCAATCTCGGCAATACCCGTGTTGTAATAAAAAGAGGAAACGGGTCATGCTGTAATACATAATATTAACTTCGAATTTCCTCATTTTAACGCTATTATATTTGCATATACATGCATAGTAACATATAGGACCCCCTTTTAGGCCAATAATTATTTCCTCTGGCAGGTATTATATATACTAGGTAATATAATACCTGTTCCAATATAAATATTATGGGTCAATATTAAGGGGAGATAACGGCTTTCGTAATAATACAGATTATTGACTTCGAATTTCCTCATTTTAACGTTATCATTAAAACTCATTTTTGCATTTTATCATTAAAAGTTGAACCCAGTACCTTCACTTGGGTACTCGATCCCCTTCTCCTCTAATCAATGCTTGAATCCACGGTACAACTTTGTTTTGCTTAAAACTGGATCCCAGTACCTTCACTTGGGTACTCGAGCCCCTTCTCCTTTAATTAATGCTTGAATCCACGGAACAACTCTGTTTTGATTAAAACTTGAACCCAGTATCCTCTAATCAATGCTTGAATCCACGGTACAACTTTGTTTTGCGTAAAACTTAATCCCAGTACCTTCACTTGAGTACTCGAGCCCCTTCTCTTCTAATTAATGCGTGAATCCACGGAACAACTCTGTTTTGATTAAAACTTGAACCCAGTACCTTCACTTGGGTACTCGAGCCCCTTCTCCTCTAATTAATGCGTGAATCCACGGAACAACTCTGTTTTGATTAAAACTTGAACCCTGTATCCTCTAATCAATTTTTCTTAATATTTTTCCTTTTTATTCAATAAAAATATTTTTTAAAATTTCCGCGATACTTTTGTTGTTAATTTACGTCGGAATAGAGCTGCACAATGGGCTATTGGCGACGGTCTGGGAAACATCCCTGAGGATGATCCGAAGACATGCCATCACAATTTTGATCCTCTGCGGAGGGGATGGGACCCCAGCTTCGGTAGCCCGACAACCTGCGCGATAAGTCGAGCACTTTACGGTAGAACAGTTTAACGAGGACCCATACCGCACACCCTCGGTCCCTACGCAGACTGATCCAAGTGGTCACCCACCCGCACACTGACCGCAGCCAGTGATGCTTGACTTCGGTGATCTGCTGGGAACCGTGTCTTAACGATCAGTCCACTGCGGGACCCGCGATACTTTTCTTTAGAGCTATGTTTAATGTAGTTTTCCAACTTAAAAGATTTTAATCTATTTGAAAATCAAGTGAGAAATTAACATACTTCCTTATTCTAATGGGAAAAGTATGTGAAGTGTTGCCATAGGTAGAGAGTTCTGCTCTACGTCACCTGCAGCCCATTTCGATCGCCAATCCTCAGTATTAATATCAAGGAAGTTCTCTTGTGAACCAAAAATTAATTAATTAAAGTGTCTATCAAATGCAGCAATTAATAATAATTGGAAAACGAAAGAGAATAATGCCAACAACTGAAATAGACTATAATACACCGATTCCTTTTTAACCCGCATCATATATTATTTGCTTCATCATTAATTTTAGCGACACCAGTGCTAGCTATCTAGGGGGAAATGGACAAAATAAAAAAATATTTTTTAACATACGTATGTTTTTGAAAATTTTGACATACATCCTTTGATTTGGTATTAATATCAATCTCTTTTGATCCAAAAATTAGAAAAGAAATTAGTGTTCGCTGAATGACCCCTCAAAGGCGACTATTAATAATAAATAGTTGTAGTACTAGAGCTTATCGTAAGTTCCCAATAGATCACCGAAGTTAAGCATCACTTCAGTGTGAGGGAGGGTAACCATCTTGGATTAGTCAGCGAAGAGGAAAATAAAGGAGTGTAATGCTTATATAACTGAAATTGTTTAGATATAAATCTTATTCGATATCTTAAGGACAAACCAGACCTTAGATCCACAAATTTATGAGGGTGTTGGGCTTGATTAAAAGCAACCATGTATAACATCTTTATTCACTGATTAGTTTGTATTAATTGTATATTAATTTTAACCACTTTAAGTTAGAAACAGTAACTCTTTAGTTGCATTGTTTTTAATTAATTATTATTCAGTGAATAATATAACTTTCATCTGAGCTTTGATTAATAAATGTGAAAGAAATAAAACTTTATTTAAAAAATACATTTTTTTTTTTCTTCCTTTAAATAATTTCTGTCAATCTTGTTTTCGGAAGTAAAGGAGGACACACACGGAATTATATTTTAATTTCACAAAGGGGCATAAGTAAAATATTTAGATATATTCTGCAATAAGTGAAAAAAATAACATTAATATAATTATTTCTTGTATCTTTTCTCAGTAGACGTTTCAGACTTAGCTTCTTTAAAGGGCTCTCGATACATATACTGCAATAAAAAGTAAATTGTTATTACCTTTTAATAACACAGTTTTACAATTAGAGAATGATAATGAAGTTTTATAGTGCTTAGCCATAAAAGAAACTTTTATATGCAGGGTATCTGCTACATTTCAGATATTCAAATCCATGACTTTCCACGAATAGTGCCAAGAAATTTTCATGACTTACCGAAGTTACAATTTTCTCCGACAAAAACACAACAATAAATTTAAAAAAGCATTATAATAACATTAATTGAAATGATAGGTACAACCAAAACTGTTATACTCTGAATTTTCATATTTACTGATTTTAAACTTAAAAAAACAGAGTAAAGAAAGAGCTGAAGTAATAAAATAGCTGAAAAAATACAAAAGCGAATAGCTATATGCAGTCTGATGTACAGTGGGCAATATTTATTCATATTAAAAGGATGATAATGCTGACAAAATTAAACAATAAATCTTAAAAACTTAAAAAATACCGTAAACATGGAGAAAAAAGTCTCCGTAAGGTGCCCTACCACACGAAAAAAGTTTACAAAAATCCAAAATACATTTACAAAATTGCATTTAATGATCAGTGGGTCCTCCTTTGGCCTTTATCACCTCTCTTAGAAGTTTTGGCATTACCCCTACAAGTTCTTTTTTGTTGCTTCTGGAGAAATATTATACCAAATGCTAATAATGGCACTTTTGAGTTTAACTTTGTTTTTTATGTCATATTTTTTAAGTTGTCGGCCAATTTCTTCCCACAAATCGGGTGACTGGGGAGGGCTATGAAGGCACCTTTCTTGCCAAATCTTAGAGGTGTGTTGTCCTGCCGAAAAGTAAATCCAGTTCCAAGAGTTAGTTTCTCTGCTCTGGATAACACATTTTGTTTAAGAATATCCAGATATCCAAATCGATCCATAGTTCCCACGATGAATTTAAAATTTTCTACTCCAGAAGCACTCATACACCCCCACACCAAAACACCGTGCTTCACAGTTCCGCTTTAATTCTTAGTTAGCATTTGTTTGTTTGGTTTTCTCCACACCATTATTCGGCCATCTGACCCATGAATGTTAAATTTTGATTCATCACTATAAAGAATGGATTCCCAAAAAGATAATGACTTGCTATATAGGGTCTCTTCCGGGCCGCACGTCCATGATAACCACTTTTTTTAATGACATTTCTTACGGTTTGAGTTGAGACCTTAATGTTGTAACTAATTATTAAATCAGCTGCCAACCGCGGTGCACTAATTCGTGGATTTTCTTGAACTTGACGTATGATGGACGCGAATTAATTTGGACGGCCTCCCGGATCG
Organism: Parasteatoda tepidariorum; assembly: GCF_043381705.1. Lineage (NCBI taxonomy): Eukaryota > Metazoa > Arthropoda > Arachnida > Araneae > Theridiidae > Parasteatoda > Parasteatoda tepidariorum. Next base: position 86,283,197 of record NC_092212.1, on the reverse strand, counting down.
ATCTCTCTCCTCAATTGAATGACGATATCCTTCAATGATATTATTGCACAGTAGACTTCGATTTTTTTAGTCATTTCACTCATCCTTTTCATGGATAATCCGTCTTTTCGCAATTTAATCACTAATTCCCGAATAGCTCTGGTAATTTCCATTTTGAGACGATCAACTTTCTAACGTCAAAGATTTACTACTGCGGGCATGTTTTAAACACGTCAGAAAGAATTTGAATAACGCGTACGGAAACTTTTTTTGCACTGCAATTTTCAATTTACCTTAGATATTTCAAATAATATGCTTTTCTCGTTTTGTAAAAATGAAAATTTATAAAAATCTCTTTCTATAGACAACCACATATAGACAGTTTTTAAAGAAAAAATGCAACACTTTACAAATTATGCTCATTCATTCTTAAATTTAGTGACCGTACGGAAACCTTTTTTACCCACTGTATGTAGTTATTTAAAGCTGTTTTATTTCTTCTTAAAAAAGTGAAATAAAAATAATAAATAAATTTTGAAATCACTGGAGTTTAAAAAATAGAAGGTGTCTTGGGGTATTAATCCGTTTTTAGATGCACCTGGATTTCAGCCCCCACCCCTCTAAGAAGCTGCAGCCATGATGAAGGAGATAATGATATAGGGAGTTAAAGAGGGGTTGTGCACGCGGGTTGCACACCCCTTCGGGTTGGCGTCCGTAGGGGTGACCTGCCAGCAATTAAGTGAGAGGTTGAACTGAGGAGTCTTACTTGCTGATAAAAATATTCTTAAATGCATTTTCGTCAGACATGAAGTGACTATTAACTATTTTTCATTATATTTTTAGAAAATACATAGAAACTCAAATAATAAATTTAGATCCTGCGATTTCTTATACATATCAATGAAATTTAAAGCTTTTTGAGGGTTGAGGCACCGAGAATGAATGACAAACGAAAAAAATGCTTTTGAACACCCTATGACAAAAAAATGTAGTAATAAATTTTTAACTTATTATTTTGGTTCTTATATACAATAATTGAACTAAACTTCGTAAACGTAGCTTAAATATTTTTGAAAATATAAACATTTTTATTAAAAAAAAAATATTTTTTTGTCTTGCGTTTTTTTTAATAACATTAAAAAAAATTCAATAAAATGAAATAAAAAACGTTTGAATCAATTTTAAATTGATTAAAAAATTATCGACATAAAAATTAAAAAAAGAATTTGTTAAAACCTGCTCCAAATACGTGTAATTAACGTTTTTTTTATATTGCGTATATACGCAAAAAAATAACTAAATAAAATAAATAAATAATTTTAAAAATTTTCTTAATTTTGTAGTGAATCTTATTTGACAACTACTTAAGTCCGATTTGAATATCTTAAGCAATTTTCTAAGGAGTTTTTTTTTTCTTTTTAAAAGAAACCTCAAAATAATAAACGATTTTCCACAAATTTCATTTTGTACTATTAAACAAGATTTATAAATGACATCGGTTGGAGATTATGCCGATTAAAGTATCCTTTCTTTCGCATGTTTTATTTCCTAATTCCATCACACTTTGTTATCCAGACCATCATTTTCTGGGTATCATCATTTGTTAATAAATCTTGTTTAATAGAACAAAATGAAATTTGTGAAAAAACCCTCATAATTTTGAGTTTTCTCATAAAAGAGTAAGAAAACTACTTAGAAAATTGCTTGAAACTTTTTTCATTTTAAAGATATTCAAATCGGACTTAACTTATTAGTTGTCAAATACGATTCACTGTAAAATTAAGATAATTTTTTTTAAAAAATTTTTTCTGCACATGCGCTGTATAAAGCAACTACTTCAATTACTCTTATCTGGCGCAGTTTTAATTATTATTTTTTTTAGTTTTAAAGCAATAGTTTCGTTATCAGTTTAAAATTGATTCAAACGCTTTGTTTAATTTTTTTTTAATATTTAAACTATAGAAAAAAAAAAAAAATTATTTTTTTATAAAAATTTTCATACATCTCCAGAAATATTTAACCAAGGTGTACGAAGTTTTGTCCAATTATTGCATATAATATCCAAAATAATAGTTATGAGTTGCAAATTTATTGCCACATTTTTTGGCACAGTTGTTGAAAAACATTTTTTTCCGTTTGTGGTTCATTGTCGGTACCTCAAACTTCAAAAAGCGTTAACTTCATTGATATGTAGGAGAAATCGTACCATCTAATAATTTTTAAATTTATGAACTGATTCTCTAAGTATTTATTTTTTAAATATTAAAAAATGTGTTAGTATCGAAGTGTCTCAATTATTTTGTTAAACTCCTGTATTTATGATTAGACACATACATATATATAAATTTAAAACAAAAATTTTTATTAATGCATGTTATTCCAAATTTTTTTTTCATTTTTATTTAATAAAATCTCCTCTCCTAGAGATTGCATTATTACACTATTCTTTTCATATCCTTCTTATCCTTATTAAAATGACATAATCAGAAAGCTATAATGGGTAAATGTGATATATAATTTTTTCCCTGTCTTAAAGCATTTTAAAACATGTGGTGAATTTATTTTGCTAAAAATTTTATAACACAAATTAAATCTAAGACACAAATTTATTTAATTTTAATTACATATGAAGCTTTAATGAAAAACAAACTTTTTATTTTAGTGAATCCTTTTGTTTCAAAATATATCTGTGAATAACAAAATAAAGCGATTGAAATAAAGGGAAAAGAAAAAAAAAAGAACTATAGAAATGAAGATTGGTACTTGGTCAGGTAAGCGAAGATTCACTTTAACTAAACAGAAACTAGCATCCACACAGAAATCGGAACTCTTCTGCTAAAGTTTTCATTCCGGATTCAAAAAATAAAAATAATTGGTTTTGTTGGCGATGATCTCGTAAGGCAGAGTTTCCCAAACTTAGGACTTTTGTGTACCTTTCCTAAATTTTTCGTAACGCTGCGTACCACTAATAAAAAAATGAATGCATTTTTTACTATAAAAAAATTGCACAAAAGTAAAAAATCACGACTGGCTGTTCATACCACTAATTATTAACTGTTAACTCTGCAAAACTAGCCAAAAGAAAAATACGCAATCGTAAATTTTCATGGCTAGCTTTGTTTTTAAATGAAATTTTCGTTTGTTGCAAGATATTTCGCATTAGAACGCGTACCCCCACTAAACTGTTTCCGTACCCCTGGGGGTACGCGTACCACACTTTGGGAAACACTGTCGTAAGGCGATAAAGAATCATGCACAGTACACACGCAGAGCATTCAGAATTCTTCGCTAACAGCTTCTAATCGCTTTTTTAACGGTAATAACAGGGCCTTCGATATTCGACGGGTAAGGAAGGGGCAATGAAATTCTCCTCGAAGGAAAAACGGATTAATACCCCAAGGAACCGTTGAACATCAGTAGTCAATCAAAGGTTCCCAAGTGATACCTTGTGTAAATTTGTCACATAATCTAATGCCAAAAATAGACAGCAATCCATTTTTTATGTCAAATGCTCATTAGCCTGCACTGGGTGCCCATTAACTGCCAGAATTTATGAAATTTGGTTTCAGGGGGTATTTTGCACGCTAAATCAAATGTAGTAAAAATAACTTTACCGAAAAAGTGTGTTTTTTCATTAAAACTGTTCCCCCTTTTGCGATGACAGTTAACTGTTGTATGTAAATTTAAATTTTTTCCTTGAGATATTGCTATAACTCTTCCCAGAATGAAAATCCAAAAAACCGCTCAAATGCAATGGTAATCCTTTTTTTTTTTTTTTAGCTGACTGCACTTTCGACATTAACTATAGGAATAAGCACTATTTTTCTCACTTAATAACCAACTGTGTACAATTTTATTAAAAATAACACAATTTATAAAAAAAAATTAAAATGATAAAGAATAAAATTAACAACATTGAATGTCAAAAAAGTTTTTACATGACAAAGTATACATGTTTCCGATACTACGAAGAGCACCTTTGCCAGTACAATAAAAATTTAAAAATATTTCCACTTATTTTTTCTTAAAAAATAGTTTTACTAGCACAGCTACAAATGCAGAGGTAGGCCATGATTTTATCTCTTGAATTTGACAATCAGCAATAGATACTTTTATCTCCAATGGCCTTGTAACTAAAATCAAATTTAGAAAAAATAAATATTATATCTTATTGTAGTGGTTTGGCTCACCGCTAGAGTGCGAGTTAATGACACACCTAATCAAAGAATTAAGAGTAGAGTAGATGAAGAGAAGCTGGCGCGTTAGGCTGGTCTTTCCTCTACTCAAGCATATTTCTATATTTTGGCCCTTATAATTTCATAATTGTTTTAAATGTTAACAAATATTTTCGTTGCTGTTATGTTATTGGATATATTTCAAAAGCAATAATGCTCGTCACATTGGTGCAGTAGGCTCCAGGATACGAACTGGAAAAATCACATAACTCTTTCTCATATTTTTATGGAAAATGGAATTATTATTGTGATTACATGCCTAGTTATTCAACGCTTGTGTTTCCATTAAACCATCCTTACAAAGAAGAAAGTCGCAGATAATATATTCCTTGGACACAAAAACATGATGCGGCTTTTCTTCAACTAAAAAGAGCTTTGGTTGAAGCTCCTTCTCTATGCACGCCGATTTACAACTTACCTTTTATTATCCATGCCGATGCATCCCAGATTGCGGTGGCTGCGTGTTTCTCACAAAAAGTGCATCACAAAATGCACCCTATCCCATATAAAGCCAGAAATTAAATGCTAGCCAGCAATTATGATCTACTCTTGAGAGAGAAGCATATGCCATAGTGAAAAAAATTCGAGGTTTGGGTTTTTGATTCAAAAATAGAGTTCGATACGGACCACAACCATCTACCATTTCTAACCAAAAGTGCAAAAGCAATCTGCACAACTTCAAAGATGGATTTATGAATCTTTGAATGGATGGATCTTTACAGAGATATAACATTACTATCAAACATTGCTCAGGAGCTAAAATGCCCGCAGAAGTTCTAACACGTCTATTTTAGTGTTTTTACATAATAAATTTTTTTTAGCTGCGCATAATGAACAATTTCAGTGCTTAAAGAGCATTAATTTGTTATTCATCAAGGTATTCGTAAACATTATTTTTACTAATTTAATACTTTAATTTTGGTTCATGATTAAAATATATTAATATAATGCTAAAATTATTAATATCTTTTATTAATAAGAAATTCCAGTTTTATGTAGTTTTGATGAAAATTGTAAAACTTGTGGTATTTCTTTTCACATTATTTACATTTCTTTAATTTTATATACTATTTTTATTTTAATATATGGTAAGGCTATTTTAATATTTGATCATTTTTGTGTTAATATGTGATAGTTGCTGTTTTAATAGTGGATAATTGTGATTTTCATGTGGTTAATTACAAGCTTACTGTTATATATTTTACAAGCTACTTTATTGAAATTTCAGTGTTTATTTTGATCTTATATATCAGATTGAAAATAAGGGTAATATTTCAATCTTGGTTGTGTGTTGGGGGGGCTGTAGTGATTGGCTCACAGCTAGAGGGCGAGTTAATCACTAACACAATTAAAGAATTAAGAGAAGAGTAGCCGGTGCGTTAGGCTGGTCTTTCCTCTATTAGAGCATATTACTATATTTTGGCAGCTGAGTGCCCTTTATATTTTCCATAGCTGTTTTAAATATTAATAAATATTTTCGTTAGTGTTACGTTGTTGGATATATTTCAAAAGGAATAATCCTCATAACACCAGTTCTGATACATTTAAATTTAAAAATGTAGAATAATTAAAAAACAAATTGTTACTCATGTAAGAATAGTTCAACTTAAAACTTTACTTGTGTTGACTTATTATTCACTAATTTTGAATGAACCAAAATGTGTCAAAATTAATGATATAATTTAATTATGAACAAATTATTAATACTTCCATAATTTAAAGCAAAATTAATATTTATTCAGAAAAAGTGTTTTTCATATCATAATACAATCTGAAACATTAATAAATGTTTTGATGTGCAACACACCTTACAACAAGATGAAGAGTAAAAAATGAGTCTTCATTCTAAAGATTATGTAATCATATTTCAATAAAAACCATAAATTAACAATCATAAACTCTTAATTTGTATATTAATTTTGATATGTTATAATTAATAAGTTCTTAAACTTTGTATAAATAACAAGTATATATTTTTAGCATATTAGCATTAGACGAGAACAACCTTTATGCAAGGCAATTAATGAAATGTCTTCAAAATTTTTGATATTTAATGTTTTTTTTAAAAAAAACATTGATGTGCTGGAGTAAAATATTTATTTCAAGTGATTAATTGTGCTATTTTAGAAATTTCAATAAAAAAAGATTTTTTGTTTAAAAAATTAATAAATTTTCATCATAACACTTTATTTAAAGTTTAAAATTTTAAAACTAAAATTATCCCAGAAATCATATAAAACAATACTATACTGTGTAGAAAGTTTGCACCAAAATATTTATATTGATAAAATAAAAGCAAAATTTCTTTTCTACTTTAAACAGACCTTATGCATTTTTATTTTATTTTAAAACCGTCATTGAACAGCCGACCCAATTTTAAGTTTAAGATTACCAATGTTCAACCCCGCAGTCGTGAAAATATTTTTAAAAAAATTTCGTTTTAAAACAGCTCTTTAAATTTAAAAAAAAATCAACAGCACACCATCAATAGTTTGATCATAAATAAACCAGATTTAATCAGATCATAGAAACAATGCAACCTTTTTGACAAAATATCAAAGTGTTTCAATCAGAGCAAAAATTGAAGTATCAAAAGTGTTTCCAGCAATATGAAAAAATAATTTCAACAATATTTTTGGGCAGTTATAAATCCAATATCAAGAGTGCATTCTAATTAATAGTAATTAAAATTGATCCTTGATCTTGATTGCTACAGTTTTCATTGTGAATGAAAAAATAGGAGAAAACAACAAAGGAGGGTCAACATAAAATTGCAAGTAATGAATTTGAAAACAAATGAATAAATTTACAATAAGAAAAAAATTTTCAATTCAAAAATTTATGTATTTACTGTAAAAACATCTGCAACACAATAGAAAGATGAATAAAAGCATTCATTTAGTTAGTTAAATAATTCGCAAAATTTTAGCTGTTCAAACACTCTCTATTCTTCTCAACACAAACAATTATTTTACAACATTTCAAATAGATTCCTGTTCACTTTCTGTAAGTTCATGTAAATACAAAAAGTTCTTGATTGTTTTAAAAGCTTTGAGGCCTTTTGCAGTTTTTGGAACTGACTGTTGTTCCATTTCACAGTCCTCATCCTAATCACTTTGCTTTTGCTTGCAACCATTTATCGAAACAACTGCGCAACAAGTTTCAACATTTCCATCAACTGATACATAAACATCAAATGTTAATGTTTGTGAGAGATGTTTTCCTTAAACAATAACAAAGCCTTCTTTTATTCAGCATTAGCATCAAAAGTTGTTTTTTCCCCAGAACAAAATAATTTAAATATTAAAATCGATAGAATTTTTGAACAATATACACGGGAATGTCTTAGTTTCAAAATCTGTCCGCACTAACATTATTAATGTTATATCCAACAGACCAATTAAAACAAGACTATATATGAGGGATGCTGCGGGAACAGCCAATATGTATTTTGAAAAATTGAACTGCTGTATTGGTAACTTCATTTCTCCAGCAAACTTGAAATTTGATAACATGCATTATAAATTTTAATGGAATAACAAATTTTACTCACATTTATTCATGTGTGGTTAGAATTTAGCTCACTTCTTGAAATTTCTTCAAATATCTAAGTATTGAATTGAAAATAATTTTGAAAAACTGCTTTGAAATGTAGTTATATTAGTTGTCTGATATACAATGAAAATGTAAAGAAACTTATAATACTCAAGAGGTAATGTTTTTTTCCTGAAAATTTAAATTTTTAAGATAAATTCAAAATTTTTGAAACAAGTTTAGGAAGGTAATTAATTTTGAGCCATCATATTTATTAGTATAATTATCCTTTTTATTAGATAATTTTCAATGATGAATAAAAATCATCCTAATTCAGAAAAAGAAAGAAAAAAAAATAGAATTTTAAGAATTTTTGAATTAAAAGTTTGAATTGAAATGAAATTATTCACGGGAACCTTGAAAATGACCAAATTCTGAACATAATTATCTAAGGAAATTAACAGACTTTCCTGAATAGAAAATAAAGACTATAAATAAATTATCCAAAAGCTAAACGTCTTGTTAGATTATCGGGAGCACTTATTTCTGAAAAGTAGTATAGTTACACTAAAATGAAAAAAAATTGATGAGTTGAATAACCATTTACAACTAATTGTATTCTTTTAAATATTTATTTTATTTTTTTTATTATTAGAAAAAAAAGACTATTTCTGAAACATCCTAATTTTTCTACAAATTGTAAGTTGCATTACAAAAAACATGCACTCTAACATGGCTTGTTATTATACACTCATATTCTTAAATATTTTTAAAAATAAAAGAAACACATGTAATTAAGAAAGGAAAACTTAATTTCAAGTGAAGTACATAGAAAATTTTCATTATATTCTGATATTCTTTTAATGTGAAACTTCTAAATATTTTTATAGCAGTGAGTTTAATAACAAAAAATACTTACAGTGGCATTTTTAATCTCAAATAAAATGTTTATTTTTTATAACATATCATCCAGCCTATGCTAAAAAACTACTAAAATCAACACAGATTTTTTCTAAATAGCACATAAAAATTTTTTTCAACTTATTAAATACTTACACATAGAATAAAGAATATAGTTTTTAATTATTAAAATAACACTAAATGTAGCATACCTCAACTATTTGGCCTCTTTTTACTACAGCAATGAAATCTACATTTTGGATTGTACTCAGGTGATGAGCTATCACTAGCACAGTACGACCTAAGCAAATAAAAAATAAAACATTTTATTCAGGAAAATAATGTCAATTTTATAAAAACCAAATGCAAACACATTTTTTAAGGAATTTTTTTTAAAAGTTTAACATAAAAGTAAGATGTGCTTAGTTATATATAGCTTATAAATCTTATTCTTTTATAGTTGCATTATTATTCATAACAAAAATTGGAAAGAAACTCTGGGGTAAAACTATTTTTTGTGGAAATAAAAATTTTCAATATGAAATAAAATAAAAATGCAGCAAAAATTTTCAAGATTAAGTAGATTACAAAACTCAAATCAATTTAATTTGGCACCATATATAAATATGAATTTGAAAAAATAAAATTTATGTGTTAAACTGGGTATTTTAGCATGCTTTTGACAAAAATGTACTAAAAATAATATAATTATAAAGTAAAAATTATGTAAAATGCACACTTAACCCCTTAACTGCCGAGTAAAATTTACGTGATTCACTTCCCAGTGCCACGATTTTTCGCTCAAGTGCACTTTCTTACGCGGTGATTTGGTGGGGTAAAATGATGCACACATTGCAATTTAAAAACGGTTTACTTTTACAGGACAAGAAAAAGGAAAGAAAGAAAATACAAAATTTAAATTAAATAATAAAAATACAATATAAAAGATGTTAAAACTTAGCTGTTGTATGATAAATCCTGAAACATGGTTGGACACATAAACCAACATCACATTGATTGCACTGATAGAGGGATTCACGAAGAAAAAAAATTTCTTGAACAAACGGCACATATTCGCGATGCATTTTCCTTTGAAGACGTTGATGGAAAGAATAAAAAGCACCTAATAAACACGGGAAACAAAAGCGAAAAAAGAATAAACCCAACCTTACTCAAATAGAGACATGAAAGTGATGTTGGTTTGTAATACGTTATTGTATACGTTTGTATACGTTGTTGGTTTGTAATACGTTATATATGATGTAATACGTTATCACTTTTCCATAACATCCTTTACCCATTTCCCCTCCTCCAAAATTAGTAATTCATTTGCAAAGCAAACACTTTCAAGGTAATTTTACTGCATTCTGAAGTAGGAGGGTGTAGTTCTATTTATAGCAGCGCAATGCAATGCATCCTACTTCGGGAAAGTGTATATATACGCCTGCGGTTAGTTTGCTCCAAAAAAAAGTTTTTCCTAATCTAAAAAAAAATTTTCAAACAAAATAATTTGCAAACAGAATAAACTACAGTTTATTCTGTAGAGAACAAAATAAATTACAGTTTAAAAGCTCTCGTTTTCCTCAAGTTTTCGAATTTTTCATGGTGCAATAATATTGTATTAAAATATCACATGCAAATGCATTGTGCTAACTGCCGAAGCGACGAACAAATAGCTTATACTTACGATGAAATATGCACAAATAAATTGTAAGAGACAGTGATTAATTAAATTCGCGATTAGAAATTCTCTTGCCGTATTAAAGTAACGGGGCATCGCAGATTGAGTAACAGGATCGTCAAAATCACAAAGAAAAGCATCGTAATAGTTGCAAAAAGAAAATATTATTACATTTCTAAAGAAATTAGCATATATAAAATGAGCCAATAAGTAGTTATTTGAATGCGTGAGTTAAAATTCGCACGTCAAAATAAAAATTGGAATTTTTAAAGCTACATGAAAATGCATCTCAGAGACTGCCGAAACAAAGACTGAAAAACAACTTGGATTTACAATGCAATTGGCATAAATTAAGTATGACAAAAAGTGATAAATTAGATGCACGATTTTTATCTCGCAAGTCATAATAAATGTATAGTCCATTTATAAACCACATGGAAATTACTAGTTATAAATGACAAAACCTGATCTAAGCAACGCTTGGTTTTATGATGACATTGGAAAAAACAAAGAGAGTCAAAAAGTGGTTATATAAATGTGTGATTTGAAACTTGCGCACCACAATTAAATTACTGGATTTTCAAAATCACATGGTAAAGCATTGCAATAACTGCTTTTAAAAAAATCATTTAGATTTCTGATGAAATCAATACAAATACAGAATGTCACAAAGTGATAAATTAGATGCGCAATTTATAACTCACAAATCGTAATATCATAATGATTGTATCGGAATCTTAAAAACCACATGGAAATTGGTAATTATAAATGCCAATAAACGATTGAAATATTACTTGGATTTATGATGAAATTGGCAAAAATTACTCAAATTCGAAATTTGTGTTATCGTATCTTTTAAAACCATATGAAATTTTGTAGCAATAACAATGAAAAAGCAATAGAGAAACAACAGATATTGACAATAGAATTAGTGCAAATTTAGAGCATTAAAAAGTGATGACTCAAAATTTGCAATTCTAAATTTTTATTTTCCTACAAAAATTTTTTATTGCGTTCAAGAGCTCCGCTGGGCAGCAGATCAACAGTCGGCGGGATGTATGTGGCCGGCAGTACCTCTACTTTAGAGGTTATAAAATATCTGCTTTAGCATTTTAAGATTGCTGATAATTTGTCCTTACAGTTTCATTAGAAAATTATGCCAAACATCGCAGCATAATAACAAAGTAGATCCAACTTTTTACTCTAACAACAAAAGTAGAAAGCTTGACAGTGTAACAATTAAGAAATATTACCATACATTTCCAAATATTCCATGGGTAAGCCAAAAAGATTGCTTTTTATTTGAAAATTCACCCAAAATTTAAAACTCTTATCATAAAAAAAGGCATGATACACTTAAAAATAAAAATGCATTCTTTCTATTGTAGCAATGATAGATTTAATAATGTTTGCACTATGAGTAAAAGAAGCAAGGAGCTTAACCATTCATACTTAGAAGATTAAAAAATAATATTCCTTTCAAAGTGTCCTTTTAGGGGTACTTCGGGGTTTTATATTTAGGGATTCCACTTTCAACTTTTATTTTATGTATTTTTATGTTTTGAGCGTACATTTTATGATATTTACTAATTATTGCTAATGAAGTCTTACATAATCATAAAGAAAAATATTACAAAGTAAACATTTTGGCAAATCTAAATAAATTTTATCATTAATAATTATTTATAAACAAAATTTTTTATAAATATTAAAATTTTTTGAGCTATCATTTTTAAATTTTGAATTTAAATTTCTTGAATTTGAGCAATTTTTTTTCTATACATATGTTATTTGAAATTTCTGAAAATATTTCTTGAAACCCTCAAATCATCGTTATGAGTTGAAATAATTTTAATAATTAAAGTATGCTGCACAAAATAAACCTATTTTGCTAATTAATTGTGCAGATTGACAGCCTGAATATACTTTATTCAGACTTTGATTTATGACTAATATAGAAGGTTCTATTTTAAATAAATTTCACATGTATCATGGCACATGGAAATAGTGAAGTCTTGTACATTGCCTTGTACAGGGGTGATTGTGAGCCCAAGTCAAAATTCCGGAAAATTTCTCGAGTAAAAAAAAAAAAGTTTAAATTGAAAACAATTTAAACAAGGTCTTTTTTCTTCTTTTTTCTCAATATTTCTAAGTTTACTTAAAATATATTTAAAATTTTACACATACCTATGATGACCTGGAGAAGTAATTAAAATTTACAAATATGTCTTTCTTTCTTGAGTTTATGATTATAACAATTATTTACTGATAAAAAATGAATATTAATCATGAATATAAGCTTATAAAATATCTCTCTGGCTCTCCCTTATAAACAAATAAAATGTGTTTTTAAGTTCCACCTTTAAAAATTTGATTTCCGGAAGCTTCTGTGATCAAAGATTTTCTGAAAAGTCTGGAATCTCCAGAAACTTCCGGATCACTGTTAGCGAAAAATCCGGAAATCCGGATTTTTTCCGGAGCACAATCAGCCCTGCTTGTATTAAAATAGGGACACTGCTGAGATAGGATCAAACAAAGTAAATCATTCTGCTTTCTCAAGCAGCATTTTTAAAATTAACAAATATCATAACATTATAAACTATAAAAACATATTATATTTAGAAAATAAAATTTTAAGACATCTCTTATACAGAGACAAAGACATCTTCTTTTTAAGGTATCAATTTTTATCTAAGACATTTCAATGGTCTAACTGAGGAGCCATCGGCTTTTGAAAAAACCCCAGTTCTAACCTCAAGATCATCAAATATCCAGAGAATGAATAGCTTCTAATGGATGCTGACGAGAATGGGAAGATTGGAAGAGATAAAAAATTTGGCAAATTATCAATAGACAACCCTGTATTAATAATGTTACATTTTTAAATAATTGGGCAACAACTTCATCAGAAAGACCATTACACTTTAATTTAACCCTGTAGCTGACACATTTTTGTGATTAGAGAAAGAAAGTAGCATAAGAAAAAAATTTCAAATATATTTTGATATTCGATCAGTTATGACACTGAATTAATGAGTTTTCTAATTACTTGTATTGGATTAAAAAGTTAGCAGTTACACTAATTGTTAAGAGAAGAATAAAAAAAAAAATTTGCTTTTTTTAAGATGTGAGAAAAATTAAATTAGTTTAATTCAATTTAACAGGGATTAAAAAATATGAAATTGAAGAAATTTCAAATGATAGGAGGTATGTAGTGCCTATAATGGCATCCCAATGGGATTCAGCCTAAGATTCATTTAAACTTTTTTAAATAATTTTTAATACCTTTAAAATTGGCTCCAAAAATTATATTAGAATTTTATTTTAATAAAGTAAATTAGCCTTGTCAATATAAAAGGAGCAGCAAATAATTATTTGAGTACTACCAACAACTTAAACATAACAATTTTAAAAAATTTAACATTTTCAAATAATTTAAATCCCATTTTATTTTATTCAAAATATTAATATAAACATTATTAAAAAAACAAACATTAAATTTTTTTTAGAGATAAAATTAAAAACAAAATTTAAATATTTTAACAACTTTAATTCATATTATTTTAATTAAAAATTAAAATAATAAATGTAAATAACAATGATCATAAACAACCACATGTAATTTAAAAATTTATCAATAGAGAGAATAAAAATTTTGATATTAACTTATTAATACTTAAAATTTTTCAAATTATCGATTCATCTTTAAAAATGTAATTTTCTACATAATTATGATTATTCACCTTACATACATAAATAAATTATTCTTTGTGATTATTTACCTCATCATCTGTAGCATCAGTTTTTCCATGTCTTATATTTTCCATAATTGAAGGAGCAAATAAAACTGGTTCCTAAAATAAAACATCACAATTGAGAAAATATACAATAATTACAATACAAAAAGAAATATTTTAAATACCATACATATATCAGTACAAAATTTAAAGTCACATATAAATCAATTTAAACTCAAATTATTAAAGTTGCACTAGAAATAAACATATGAAACATTGAAAAAATTTTATATAGTAAAAATAAATAACCAATGAAAATTGAAGTTTAAATTTCAGAAAATAACTACTTTTTAACCAATTTACACTGCCTGGAATTTTGAATACTTAGCATCTTCAGTCATATTTTTTTAAAGAAGTCAAGTAAACCAAAGGAAATCTTTAATTAATAGAGTAGTAACTTAACGAACTTTAAATTAACTATTTAAGACAATAACAACTTAACTTTGAATGAAGTACCTGCTTTCAAATGAAAAAACTGATGAGCTAGCAATAACATATTTATGCATATTACGTATAACTTACAATATGAATTGTTCAGATGTAAAATTGGACAAGCTATCTATCTTTCCTTTTAATAAGAGGGAAGGCAACTTTTCAAACAGAAGTTGTTTTCAATAATTGTAAAGAAACACTGTAAGAAGAAAGGGTATTGACCATCTGTAAAATATTCTGTCACTAATTCCGTAATATTTTATTTTAGCTAAATAGTTAAGAATTATTTTTTATTTGAAGGAGTAGTAATAACGAATATGAAATAGACTATTTAACACAATAACCATTCTCAAAACTTACTAATGAAAGAATTAGTAATCTAGCAATAATATATTTATAAAAAAGGACTCTTCAAATTATAAAAAAATGTAGAAAACTTCATAATTTACAATTGTTGAATATCCACATAATTTCATTTTCCTGAAAAAAATTTTCATTTACCAAATAAACTCAATTTGACAGATTTTTCCTAAAACTTTGCTTTCTTTTTCAATTTTAAGAATCCTTTTAGAAACTTATCCTTAATACTATAACTTTTTGCAGACCCAGATTTAGTCAACCAGCATTAAACTTTGGGAAAACTACTTGAGATTTTGATCTAAAACAAATGGCTAACTTAAGTATTAATGACAACAGTGTATTCAAAAATATTTCAAAAATGAGTGTAATATTTCAAATACGCTACATGCAAAGAATAGGCAAAAGAAAGCTCTAAGCTGGACTAAATCTCATTTAGCAGTTCAAAGGTAGTATTTTATTTTATAACCAGCGTATTATTTATTTTATAACCACAGAGGATATGCTATGTCAGCTCTGTGGTCAGTTTGAGAGGGGAGCAGAGTGAATATCAATCAGACGTTGCTGGGATTAAAACCAGATTTACCTTACTAGCAGGCAAATGCTCTATCCCCTGAGCCACCACGGCTCTCAAGGGTAGCAGTAGAAAGATTTCCAGAACTTACAAGAAAAGGAAGTGCTCTGAAAATCAAGCAAGAGCTTTAAAAGAGCCGTATCCTGACCAAAATTTTTCTGAAA
The DNA here is from genome assembly GCF_043381705.1 of Parasteatoda tepidariorum. NCBI lineage: Eukaryota > Metazoa > Arthropoda > Arachnida > Araneae > Theridiidae > Parasteatoda > Parasteatoda tepidariorum. The sequence continues at coordinate 86,267,544 of NC_092212.1, read as the reverse complement.
CAGCAAAAATTATGAAGGAATGTTCAGTTTCGGGATTAACTTCTCTTTCCTTTAATTATTTTATGTTGAATATGGATGTAAGATAACTTAGATAAAATCTTAACAGTAATAAAAAAATTGTAATTAAAAAAAGTAGGAAAACAAAAAATTTTATTTCAATTTAAGATTTTTTTTGGTCTGTTTTAGCTGTTTTCTAGATCGTTTACAATCTGTCTGCAACATTTTTAAAAATGACTGCATCATTGAGGCATAATTTCAAAAATATTTCTGCATAATTTATGTGGCCCTTTTCATAAAAATACAATATAAGTCATTTACCTAAAAAATTGGATAAGCCACACAGATTTCCTATCACTCAAGATGAAAATAAATTTTGTAGCAGAAGTTATTTTCAATTCCTGTAAAAATTCTGGACCATAAAATTCAGGTTATTCACTGCTTCCAGCAGAGTTTATCTTTTAAGTCTAAAATAAAGTTATTTTCATTAAAAATTTTTTTAAAAAAAGCTGGATTTATCTTTCACAATTTTATAACTCACATAAATATTAATTAAAGTGCATAATCATGCACAAAAAAAAAGTGCCTTTTTGAAGCTAATTTAACTTTTTTCTCAATGGATTCAAACCATGGGTAAAAGTAGTTGATTAAAGTTAGGAAGACAACTTTATTCAAAGCGTATATAAATATTAAATTCCCATTCCCAGCTATCCAGGAAAAATCAGTAAAAAAAAATTAAATAATGAAAACTCCAAAAGACATACTTCTTTTACTTACATAAATATACCTAAAATTTAAAAAAATAAAATAAAGATTTTTCAGTTCTCAAAAAAATTTTATGACTGAAATCAACCCCAACACTCAACCTAAAATATAATAAAATACTGTGTGGCTTATCCAACTATCAGCCCTTGACTCAGAATTTAATATTGGAAGAAATAATTAAATAGTGCAGTTTCAACAAACTTTTAATGTTATACAGTTGAACCGGTTTATCTCAAACCTCTTAATCTCAAAAACCTCTATATCTCAAATTTTCTGAAATTCCCTACATTTACTGTCTAAAATCAATGTATTTTTCCTGTTTATGTCGAAATTTTTTATTCAAAACCTCCATTTCCTGAATTTCTAATAATAGAGCACAAATGTCAAAACTTTTAGACAGAGATAAATTTCGTGAACCCACAGGAAGTAGGAATGAACAGGTTGGGAGTATTTCTTGGAATTTCTATCACTATTCCTGTACTTCCATAATTAGAAAGGAATACAATGATTCTGGCAGCAATGAGTTAATGAGTAGTAACCAGCAGGGGTTATCTTTTCAACATAGATAAGGCAACTAAGAATAGAAATTCATTTTCACCTCAAAATTGCAACCAATGGATGAAAGAATAACTAGGAGTTCTAAAGTGAACGCTGAATATGCGGTACCAGATTTGCCAGAATGGAATGCAAAGAAATCTGGATTTTATGTTCACATTATTTTTGAAGATTTTTGCAAGTGGACAACTGCCTGGCAACATTGACAGATGAATAATTCATAGATAATGTCCAAGGAATATCAGATGAAGAAGATCATATTGATGAACCAAAAGTGAGTGCAAAAGAGGTAGAATTCTTATAAACTATTCTAGACTCCCAAGAAAATGCTGGCTATGAGGGATTTGCGCTCCTTATAACATTAAAAGAATAATCAAAACAAATAAGGTTATTTGTCAAAAATCTTTGAAATATTTTTTTCAGTGTAAAATGAATGATAAAATTTTTTTTTAATGTAAATTTATGTATGTGGTATAATTAAATTAAAGAAATGCCTATATTTTCCCACTAAAAACAATTAAATCATTTTTAACAGAATTTCTAAATTAAATTTAATTTTATAAAGTACCTGTATAACTCGAAACCTCTTTATCTCAAATTTTTCGCCTTTCCCGTGATATTCGAGATAAATAGGTTCGACTGTAGTTGATACTTAAATAGTAATGAAACATGAAACAAAACCTACAGTTTCTGTATTATAATAATACAACTTGATCAACATATAACTATCCCTCGAAGCCAACAAGGATCCAATGATTTAATGTCAGCTCTACCTATTTTAATTGCTCTATCATAAAATCTCTCAAGTAAACTAGCAACATTTGATTTTCCTAGGTGGGGGAGGGGAGATACAGAAAATTTCATTACTGTTTCAAAGACATAAAAACGAAAATACATTATCTAAATACAAAAATATTACTGATGTATTAAAATAAAAAAGCTTAAATTGCAAATAAAATACAGTGTAAATTATTTCTATTTGCTACTAAATTTCTAATAATTAGTTAACATGTAGTCCATAGAATTGTGTTGTTCTTGTTCCAAACATTCATTTAAATGGTGAAATATAAATAATTCAAGTATGAGTCTTCATATTTCAAATCTAAAACAGTAAAATTTCTTACACAATAACCAAAATCATAATAATAATAATAATAATGGTAATAATTATAATAATGATAACATTTGAAATCAGTACCTCCACCAGAAACTCCACATAAGGCAACAATTCTTCTAGGTGGTAAGGTTAAATCAAAATGTTGCAAAACAGCCTATAATGGATATGTGAAAAATAAAATTACTGCTTTCAATCTACTATAATCAATAAACCATCAGTAAAATTACTAGATAAAAAAATGTTATACAATAAATAAGAATTTTTTTCATTATACTGTTCATTACCAAAAATGATAGCAAATCAATTTCTTTACTTAAATTTATCAAAGAAATATATCATGGAATTATATAAACCAGTTTCCTTTTAATTTTAAATTCTAAAAAAAAAAAAAATATTCTTATTTTTTTAAAGAAATACATCAAATTTAGCTTTTTAATGTTGAAACTAATGCAGTAAGCCAAAATGCATCTTGATATGTTTTAATTTATTAAAACATAATAAATACTTCGATAACACAAAAATCTCATTTAAAATTTTCGTTTATGCGCAAATAGAATGTATCAAACTACTTTCTCCGGTAAGAAAAAATTATTTTACAGCTTTTTGTTATTTGAAAGATAATTTCAGCAAATTTTTTATGAAAAATGCTATATTTTAGTATAAATGAATAGAATCTACAAGAAAATATGAATAACGAAAGTGACAAAGTAAAGAAAAAAAATAAAAGACCAGTGTTACAACTCATTGTAACATCTATTAGAACACTTCAATTTTGTTTTCACATAAATACTGAAGCATTGTAATATATGTTACAATGAGTTGTAACAACCAGGAATACTTTTTTAACTGTCTACTCTAAATTTATAATTGTCCACAAAACAATAAGTAAATGGAAACCAAATATCAACTTTGGAAAAAGAAGAAAATTTAGTATGATCTACAATACATCAATTTTAAAAAGTTCAATATTAAATGTCAAGAATGATATATTTTACAAACCACCATAAATAACAATATTACAACAGATATTCATATTTTAAAGAGCTTGAAATAAAATAGTTTAATTTTAAAAATGACCTGATTAGGTCTTGATGGATATCTAAAATTAACATCACAAAATTGTACTTCTCCAAAAAGCTCAATTATTTTCCCTCCTTTCAAAGGTATCTCTGGAGATAAATTCATGTATACTTTAAAATAGTATTTAGTTTCTGAATACTTTCGCATCTAAATAAATGTCAGATAAAACTTGATTACTTGAAAAATTCTTGCAACTGCAGCTAAACCAGGAATGAACTGCCCAAATAATAAGGACATATGAGCAATGGATCTGTAATAAAAAAAATATCTGTAACTATTAATGATATTCATAAACAAATAAATTAGCAACAAAAAATATTTAAACACTTCTTTTTCAAGATTTTCACATAAAAATGAAATTTTCATGAGATAATTGAATCCGAAAAAAAAAAAAATTCTAAATTAGGATTTTTAGAATTAAGTGAATTCTTTCCAAACGGAAAAATAAACTCCTTATTAAAATTTTAAAAACGAAAAAACTAATCATGTATCAGACAAAGAGATAGATTTTCAGCATCATATTAAATCATACATAACATATATAAGCTGATAGATACTAACTTATTTTTTTTGCAATCAATTAGAAGAAATCTAACTGCATACTTAATTAAAAAATAACTGCAACCATCGTGCATAGTTATTTTATTCAAAAATGCATTATTTTAATAAACATAAAAGAATTCATATCAATTCAATCATTCTTTGTTAACAGAATGCTCTTAAACATATACATCATTTTGAAGCCATTATCTAGACGTTTTCAGTTTTCTCGTTGTAATAGGACATTTTTATGCAAGAAGTTAATGTTAATAATGAGTGAGTCTCAGATTGTAGCAATTGAATTTATAAGAATAAGGATCTAATATACAGGGTGTATCAGAGTAGGTGTCCCTAATTTTTGAATTGCTTTATACTCACCAATTCTTTTCATGAAAATTCTCTGAAGTTCACATAAAGTATGAACTTTACATGTAATCTACATTTGCATGTGGCATCTTTACATGTGACTACATGTAATCTACATTTGACAATCAAAATGGATGCTGTTTGAAAACATAATCAAAATCTTTATACAAAAAAAGTACAGGCCTTTGAAATTTTCAAGAGAGGAAAAAAGAGAGCATGACCAAAAAAATGTGTCTTTCATACTCTAAAAAGAATTAGAAGCACTGGTGTCTGTTCAATTCATATTACAGGTGGAATAAAATAACGGTTAAGACAGCAAATGTGATCAAAGCTGTTGGAGAATGGATTAGGCACAATCCATATCAAGCATTGTTTGAGATGCAAATATCAACATCATTGATGAACAGTTGTGACTTTATCTCTTCAGAAGATAAACTTTTTTTATTCAGCAAGACAGTCACAACCGGCAAACTAATTGCGTATCAGCAGCAAGTCTTACTATAGTATAACTTCATGACGTAATAGTCAGTAATAATTTAAGAACCAATCTAAATATCATAAGTTCAATTTTGAATCTCAATTATCCAACTTCACAGCAAATAAAAGAAATGTGATGTTTTATCGAAGAACTTAAAAAGTGATAGTTTAATTAATACTTACTAACGAAATTAATACTAAATATCCTAACATTTATGGCTCACCCTATTATTGCTAAGTAAATAATACTATCTCTAAGGCCTGCACTAAGAATATCAAATTACTAGACAGTAAATTATCCAAATATCAAAAGTCTTAGCCAAAAGCAAACCTTAACAATTTTTTATAATAAATTTTTTTCCCCATGGTAAACTAAGTTAAAATACAAATTTACTATAAATTGAACTTTTTCAAAAATGCAAATTCAATTGAAAAGTCATTTTCCAGTTGAGGAGGAGCAAATGAGCAATGAATTGGGGATAGGATCAAAAATGTAGATGTTTTATTGTCTTTGAGGGGAAAAAATAAGAATAGGTTTGGGTAAATTTTTGATAGCTTCTTAGACTAGAGCAGTAATATAGAGATAAACCTGAAGCAGCATATGATGTTTTTATCTATTCTGACTATCTTTTAAATTAATATATTTCATTTAAAATAAAACGTTTAATTCTTTAAGCCTTTTATTTAAAAAAAATTACTATCTAATTTATTTTTTTTTACTGTCACGATCGTAATCATTTAGAAAAAAAAGTATCATGGTAGAAGATAAGTTACATGAATAATTTAATTGCTCAATTCTGTTTTGTAGGTTTTTTTTACTACTTGCAGAGATTTTTTGACAGAATTTGGGTGGGGGTTTAATATGTTTATTGACAACTGTGTGCAAATGGTCATACTATATATCGATCATCGAAAAGTGGGAATCTTAAAAGATAAAATCAAAGTTACATTTTTTTATTTTAGTAAATGCTTTAATTTTTAAATTTCACAATAAGTTTACTTTAATAAGCAATATGATATTGTCTTGATAACAAATATTTTCCGAAAAAATAGTTGGATGATAATATGCATCTAGCTACCATTTAATCTGCTTAATTGACAGAAACTATTCGTCATGCGATACCGCCTGATCCAGCTAATGAACATATTAATCTGTATTGCACATTTTACTTTATTTTTTTCTTCCTGATGCCTATATAATCTTCTTTGTTGCCTACATTATCTGGACTCAATATAGCCCTAATTAGTTATGCAACATATCTAAGGAAAATAACTGTAATCAAATAAAAAATACAAGATTTGCTTAGAAAAATTCATTTTGATACAATTTTCAAGATCAAGGGAGATATATATATATATTTAGGTAGAAAAAATCGTTCGCCAATACTTTTACCAAAACACTATTTGGTTTGCCGAATTTACAATTTTACTGCATTTAGCAAGGTGAAGAATGCTTAGTGAGGGCCCTGTATCTGGTATTATTTTTTAAAGCTAGTTCATTTTTAAGACTAGAAAATATTCAAGTGAACTTTCAATAATATTTACAAGCAAGTTTTCCATTTGACTAGGTCAGCTGCAATAAATATGCATCAACCTGTTATTGTAGAAAAATTTATTACACATTCTATACAAAGAAAAAAGACTTTCAAGGACCTTAAAAGAATTCTCCTAACTTAGTTACGATGAAAATCAAAAGATTTCTTCTCTCTACTAAATTTTCATGTGAAAATCCTTCCTAAAATTACTGATCTGATTACTGGAACAGCGTGTATATTAATGACCAACCTATTCTTAATCTTACTGTATTTTTAAAATATGGTTATAGAAGCACAAAATGATAGTCATAATAAAAAACATAGATAAAAATGAAGCTCAGAACTACTCAAAAAATTATAAACAATTTATCAAATTCAGTAAAATATTTTGCTAAACCTGGATTTTTTTTTAAAAGTTCAATTCAACTATAATAAATGCATGGTTAGTACAAAACAAAAGAAGATAAATAAATGTCTTTCATTTTTTAATTTTTGGTTTTTCTAACAAAATTTTTTAAATTAGTTTTATTTAGAGAAGAATAATTTCTGTAAATATCAGATAATAGAGATCTTAATATAATTTACACAAGACAATAGCAATTTTACTATGTAATACCTCGAATCGAAACATGATTATACTTTCATATAGTTTGTGTAGCAACAAGAAAGACCATCATGCTTCCAGAAGTCATTTCAGCACAGCACAAAGATCCTCCCACGTATAAAACACCCAACACAATACCTAATAAAGAAAAATGCAAAGAAAATCAAAGTATTTTAATCACTAATTAAAGATTCTGATTATTAATTTATAAAAAAGTAATATTCACTTATAATATAAAATAATTTATAAGCGCCACACTTTTATATAAGATTATATTTATTTTAAAATAATAATAGAATCTACTAGTTCCAATTGTGCATATTTGATTAAGCTTTCAAGTTATTTACTATAACCAAAATAATTCTGAATAAAGTAAAATATGATTTTCTGCTGACGAAATATCTGCTTTTCAGTCATTTGAAACTCTAATAAAATTTCAAAGAAAAATGTTACATTGCAGTATTTTGTCAGAACTTTTATGTGTATGCAGTATTGTCCTGCAGTATTTCATTTGCACTATATTTATTAATGTGGGAAATTTAGTTATAATCATGAGATCTATTTTATTTTTCCTATTTATTGAAGATCTTAAGAACCAGAAATACATTTTGGGAATATGTTATGCAAAGATGAACATTTTAAGTTACTCTAAACTTACAAATGTCACTTGAAAATTAGTAATTGTTGAATTATGTAATGTACAAACACATTAGTTTAGCAACACCATTCCGATTTTGCCCAAAAAGTAAAAAAGAAAAGTAAGCATTAAAGCAAATTAAAATAAAATATTTTAAAACTTAGATTTTGAACAATATAAATATGTCACATTTTAATTTGTAGATATATTAGGACAATTAACACAATATATTGATGTTATTTTAATATTTTTAGTTCTCTAAAAATAGTATCCACTCTGAAAACAATAAATAAACTGGTGCATTAAAATTTAATTTCCCTTTTTTAAGTTAAACTTTTAAAAAGTTAAACTTTTGTTAAATCTACAAGAAAATTAGATTTATAATATTAAAACTTTAACTGCTAGAATAAAATCATACACAAATTCTCTACTTTTCCACTAAATAAAAGGCAAGAAAAATCGCCAATATAGCAACAAAATTAAGCCTTAATTTAAATTTAAAATTGAAGAATTTAAATAAAAGGTTTATTTTTAATATTTTTTCTTAAAACATTAGCATCACTTCAATTCAGATCATTATGAGGATGTCCAGTTTACGTTTTTTTAGAAAAAAAAAAAACAAACAAAAAAACAATGTCAGTAGCATACAGTGTCTGTATTACTAATTTGATTGAATATAAAAGTAATAATTTTCCTTCATATTTCAAAATTTAATTTTAGCGACATTATACATGGATACTCACGAAAAGGAAAACTATTTATTGATTACACATTTGAAACTATTTTTAAATATTGGCATAAAATTTTGAAGCATTTTAAAAATATTATGAATGATTGATGCTTAACTTAATTAAGAAAACACAATATTATATTTTGTACTAAGCTTTGAAATGGCAAGCTCATGAAGAGAAATTGTTGATTTTAAGAAATTGACTTATTAACCACAGTGTTAGATTTAGTATTTTTGACAAAATAAAAAAAAGAAAGATAGAATAGTTTGTTTTCCACATTTTTACAAAAGAATAACTCTGGAATGCTCAACATTGCTTTAAACCAACCAAAATATTTCCTATTTTTGAAACAATAAGTTGCAAATGTATAATATAACTACAGAATATTATAGCATTTTGGGAAATTTAATAAATAATGATATTATGAAACATAATTATTCTGAAAGATGCCCTTTATCATTATTTTTATTTTGTACACTGAGTTACAATTATAAAATAAATACAACATTTGCAGAATGCATTTTAACAAGCTTGATCACAAAAAAAATAAACACAAATAATAAGATGAAACTTAATAAAATTTATTCTGAAGTGTATAAAACTGTGTAATTAACCAAAGCTTTTCATATTCTGCAAATTTTAAGTTGAAATTATGAAATAAACAAGGCATTTGCAATATTTCTCTTAACAAATTTGAAAAAAAGTAGCAAATTCTTACTACAAGCACCATAAAAAAAATAAAAAAATTCAAAAATAAAACATTTAAAAAAGTTTCAGCATAAACAAAAAGAAAATATCAAACCATTTAGAGCTGAATTAGCAAGTCCTTGAAATAGACCAATGCCTACTCCTAATGTGCTGTTTAATTTTCTAACTTCATCGACTTGGTTAGGGTACAGCCTAAGAAAATCATAATTGTCAACTTAAATAATTTAATTATATGCTATACTTAATATTATTGAAGTATAGATACTGCACAGAAAGATGCATACTCTTTTTCTGCTTCTTCCATGGCAAATACTAGAACTGTTTTAATGTTACCAATAGCTTCATCTGCAACAGCTGATGCTTGTGCAATCTATAAAATAACAATAAACAATAACTTTGAAAAAAATTCTGCACACAAAATTATTGCAAAATGAAAACGGGTTGAAATATTTTAAGATGATTTTCACAGAAAATTAATTAAATGATGAATTGCAAGTTTCATTCATAAACAATCAAAGCCTTATGCATCCTTATTATAGATATCTTTCAGTACTAGCAGTTTAGTATGTCAAATAAATTTAGTAAACTCACTTAGCTAGTAAGTGAAAAGACAAATGAAAAAGTCATAAGATTGACCTAAAACAATCTGTTTGAATTAAAAGTATTGTTAAATAAAATAAATTATAATTAAAAAAAATTGAATTTGACTAGTTTTCATGTGACATATATTAGAAAAATACTTTTAAGTTTCATAGACTTCTACTTAACAAGATCAAATTTAAAATAAGGCATATTGAGTAAAAAAATGCACAAGATTGCTTAAAACTATATACATGTCAGCTATTAATAAACTACATAAAAAATTATAATGTGCTTGTTTATGCAATTTTAAATACAGTAGAGAACCAATTAACAGTGATGCTTGGGACTATGGCTATCATGTATGTCTGAATTTCCCCGTTTTCTGGATCGGCCAAAAGTGCCCTTAATAGATGTTTTATTAAACCCAAATTACAAGGGAAAAGTGAAACACATTTTAAAATAAGAAAAAACGGAAAGATCTCCTGAATTAAAAAAAAACAACAGAAATATAACATTTAAGAGGATAAAAATATTTGAAGTTTAGACAAGAAAAACAAGTCAAAAAAATACAAAATTATCATATTTATTTTTGGATCATAATTAAAATCCCCAAATTAACTAATATAAAACAAAACCAATAATTAAAAAAACGCAATATATTTCATACCTAATTATAGGGGGGGGACGATGAAAGGAAAACTTATTAATCTAAATAAAAACAACACTTGAAAATCATGCATGGAAAAGATGTTTAAAAAAAAATATTAAAACCTGGAACAAGGAAGGATATTATAAGATCAACGGAATTTAAAAAAACCCGACTTAATGATAAAATTTATGAATAAAAAGAATTAATTTATTGAGGACCAAATTTATCTTAAAAAGAGAATAAAAAAACTCAAACACAGTGAAATCAGAAAAACAGAATCAAAATTAAAAAAAGAAAACTGCTATCTGCTACATAAAAATAATCGTCTTCTTTTATTAACAAATAATTATATGCTTAAATTAATAAACAATCTTCTCCTTTTATTTTACTTTTTTATAATAAGACCATTTTTAACAAAAGCAGATGTAATTCCGCATCAAGAAAAACTTGTTAATGATACTGCATTTCTAAAAAATCAGAATTTATTCAACAAAAAAAAAATTCATTGTTCTGTTAATCGATGTCAAATAAATGAATATAACTGGTGATTATAAAAACGTTTTGTTTGTAACAAATAATGCATTATCAGAAATAATAAAATAATCCATCATTATAAATCAAGGATAACAAAAACTGAGTAACTAAAGTGGATTTAAAATAAATCTCACATGTCAATACTCTTAGCCAGAAGTTTCAAGCTCCTTAAGCCTCCGCGTTCGGCTCATAATAACAGGAGAGTTTTTATACTTTCTGGTCCTGAAATACGGGGCGATTTTTAAGTTACTTTTAGCTTACTATTTTTAATTTTAAGTAATTTTTTCGCCACTAAATATCAAAAATTATAAGTATGATATGAAATGCAACGTTAAAGCATCAATCTACTGGTTACTATATTAAAAAGTAGGCGTTACTATTTTTCTTCAACGAATTCTTCTATATAATTTGCGAAATTGCCGAACCCTCTAGTGCCACCTAGTAGCGAAAATAAGCATCAGATGATGGTCAGACACGGGGAAATGGTGGGATCCATATTGAGATCAGGGGAAAAATTTCTTCGCCCGAGATTTTCACGTGACCCGTAGTGGGGGACGAAACAGATACCCGCTCAAAACGCGGGAGCCATATGCAGAGGGTTAACTCGAACATACATTGATATGCCTGTGCAATGCATTTTCCCCACCCCCTCATAAACCAAAGAGAAAACGAAAATAATCCTTTAAGTTTGATTGACGGCAGCAAAAACAACTGACACACAGGAGAAAATAAAACATTTGTCCCTTCCCTGCCCAATCTCGATCTAATAATCTTCAAGGTCAGGGGAAGAATTGAAGTTTCTCTGGACAATAGAGGAGAAAAATTCCCCCCTTTTCCTCTACGCAGCTTCAAGGATGAGTCATATTTCCGCTTTTTTATTAATCGTTATACTTCTAAATAGCGGGAAAACCAAGAAAAATTCTTCCCAGTTTTCTGGTTTCACGGTTTACTGGATACTGGATCAATGGTTCTCTTCTGTATTTTATTATATCAGTTTCATGCACTTGTAGGTTAACACATATATAAATAAAAATGAATAACAACCCAAGAATCTATGATTGGTAATAACAAGTTGATAATAACAAACTTTTCCAATCTTAACATTTTAACAAACTTTAAAAAAATAAAGACATAAAGTAACTTTATGACCTCCGGATAAAGGCTTTATTGATGATTGGTGATATTGATTTTTGATGAAAACGAAGTTTATTTTATTTTAATGTAACATTATATTTTAATGTAAAACTCTAAGAAATATTATTACTGTTGCAAAACTTTTAGAAATGTATACACACTTGAGCAATACTTCTTAAACCTTGAGATATACAAAGTTTGTAACAACTTTTAAACTCTTGAACATCATTAGTTAATCTAAGCAAAATTAACAAAAATTACACTATAATTAACTGAAATAACATTATAATTAACAAAATTTCCATTTACTATCGTAATGTTTTTGTTTTCTTTTTTAAATTGCAATTTATTAAAATCATTTAGAAATACAAAAAATGCATAGAGGAAAGAGGTCTAATGTGGATAGCTGGAATATTTAATCATTTAAAATTTTAGCAAAACTGTGTTACAATTTCATATGCAATTGCATAACAGCACACTTAATAATTAACTAACAAATTGAAGCATAAAGTTTTTGTGGTGAAAATGTTAATTAATAATCTGCTTCTTAGTTGCCACTTAAAGATATCTTTATTTATCATTTTTAGTAATCGGAGATACAGTAGAACACACTGATAATGAGCTCATATTTAACAAAATTCTGTCTTCAATAAGCAAACTGTAATGTTTTGCTTGGAACAATGTTTCAAATGTTTAGAATGTACTCTTTTGGAGAGAAACTTTTTCTCATTTTTTTGCATTTAATAAGGGAAATAATTTTAGAAGCATAGAATAGTATCAGAAGTATTGAAAAACTATAAAAATTGCAGAGTACACTATCAATTGTTAAAAATTATTAAAGCTTTTTTGGTACAGAGATAGTTATTGAGAAATATGTTTTGGTGTCATTCAGATATAGTTTAATCATTTTTTAAAGTTATTGACAACAGGTACAACATTCAGAGAGAGTGAGGAATGACACCAGGTATTCCATTGTCCCATTTCCAGAAGATAGTGAAAATATTTAAAGGAGATTTAAATATAGTTTTAAAATAAATTTTTTTCAAAAGAGCAGAAAAATACAATATACCCCAAGGTGATACAAAAAAATTCTTAAACAAAAAAAACTAACTTCAGGAAAGAAAAACTTTTAATAAAACAGAAAAGCTATTCAAATAAACAGAAAAGCCATTCAAAAATTTTTTCAAAAATCTATTTTTTGTATCAGTTTTCTGAGTATTAGTTAATATTAGCAATTGAGAAAAAATAGTTATCAAGCCACTTTTCTCGAAATCTCAAGGAACTTATGTTGATTTTTCAACTGTATGGCAGAATAAACTGTATTCAGTCAGCTCAATAATATGGTATTCAACGATTTTATTGTCAATGATGATCCGATAACAGTGCACAATAAGTAATTGAGCAGTCAAGCTAAAACTTCATGTATTTTATCAAAAGAAAAGAACAAAGAAGAAATCTGTAAATTATAAATAAATATCACAAAGAAATATTACCTTCTGAGAATGCTTTACAGAAATAGGCTAAAAGGCAGCAAATATGTCTAAGAACATATTTAAAGTTATATTTGTAATATTATCATTCATAAAATATGCTCTTCTCTTTAGATACAAATAATCACAGATAACAATGGAACATTTCATTAAACATTTTTTTGGACAGTGTTTATTACATTAAAAAAATAGATTATTTTTTTAAAAGATATTAAAAATACTTTTGTTCGTTATTCTATTAATCATAATTTTGAATAACTCTAGAAATTTATAATTTGAAAGTTCTATCTCTTTATTCATGTTATGCATATGAAGAGTACATAGGTACATAGCTTGAATTTTTAATTACAAAAATTGTGATTACCTTCCAAACAAAAAGAGATAAATGATGGTTAAAAAAATATTTGAATTCTACAATGCTCATAAGAAAAATCAGCTCATTTATGTTATAGGAGTAACTTAAATAAAAAAAAAAATTAATAAATAATGACATATTTTTAAACTAATTAAACCTAAGCATATTGATTTAATATAAAATTCATATTATGAACATTAAATATTTTCACATAATTTTAGAAATTTGTGAATTACAACACATAATTAAAGCTATTATAAATCATTCAACAAAAAAATCTATTAATACTTATAACAAACTTGCTAGAAATTTTCCCAGTTTTATGAGCATCAAAAAAAGCAATGTCTTGCTCAATCACAGAAGAAAATAGTTCACGCCTCATGTTACGAGCCACTCTTTCAACAGAAACATTAAGTATAGAAATATAGGCAAAAGTAAAGACACTCTGAAATTAATACAACTTATAAAAACTTTAATAAAATTTCAATTACGGAAAATTTCAATAGATAAAAAAGTTACCTGAATTAAATACACATAAACTAGTCATATAGCTGGTTCTCGTAACTCACTCAAGAAAGGTGCTGCATCTCTTTGAAAGTACTGATCGTTTAAGAAAGAAGAGATAACATTTACCATATCACCCAATGCAATTGGAATATGGATACTCAATATAGCAACTACAAGAGCATTCTGAGAAAAAAAAAAACAAATAAAATTGAGGAATTATTATAGATATTTTAATTTTGGAAAATTAAAAATCAGAATTATAGAAATATCATTTATGAAATACAGTAACAAAGTAGAAACAAAAAAAACTTATCAAATTAATATTGATAATAGTTTAAATGCTGAGTTGTAAAGAAGTAAGTTGCGACTTAAAGTATGTTATTTTTAGAAAGCAAAGGGAACTGAAATGATAATATAAAATAATAATATATTTATAATACTGTAGTATGTATATAAAGTTTGAATAAAATAAGTCAAATGTTGATAGAGCGTATATTTTAAATGTGGTAAAAAAATATTCAAAATAAAGTTTAAAAGTTTGAAACTATAAATTATATCATTAAAAACAATTAAAATTGTTGCCAATAAATGTATCTCCTCTCCAGGGCATTGGCGTGGGGTCAGATGGGAAAGGAATTACATAAAAATTCTATTATGTCACTAAATTATGAGATAATCTGCAATATACAAAAATGTTGATAATGTCATTATTTTTAAGAAATGTAAATTAAAATCAGAACAGTAATAATAAAAGTATTAAATAATCCTAATCAGGGTTGGAGTTTTTGCCGGCAAAAAGGTTTTTTTACCAGGACAGTGGCAAAAACCTGGTAAAAACCGGCAAAAACCAAATTATCTAAATTGCTGATTAAATATTATTACAAAATACTTGAAACAAATTTAAATCAATCATAAGGAATAATAATTTTGATACAAAAATTAAAAAATTATTTTTAACATAATAATTAATTTAAGGGTAATAATTTTTAAGAGATTGAAAGTTTTTGACCTCTTTTCATTTTAGAATCTTTAAATAAATGTTTTTTTACAAATAAATAAATATTATTATTTGTACAATAATTAACTACACATGTTGATAGATATTTTATGCTTTAAATTATAGTTATATTAATTTAAAATAAGTTCATTTCACTGGAAAAAAGAGAATAATCACAAATTTTCCAATCAATAATGTTTTAAACTACTAAAATGATATATTAATACATTATCATTTAATTATGGAATAATAATTTTGTTAATTTTTTTGTAATTATTTATATTCATAGTATATTATTCAATTTTAGGAATAATTTTGTATCAAAAATGTGTTTTTGTCCTCTCATCTTGGAAAATATAGGTATTTGCCACTTTTCGCCAATTTGCTTGGCAAAAACCTGTTTTTGCCAGGACAGTTTTTACCGGTATTTACAATGGTTTTTTCCACCTGCGGCAAAATCTTGCCAACCCTGATTCTAATAAACAGAAGCAGTAAGATATTACTAGATTAAAAAACTTCATTCGCTTCAAAAATATACACATTGGGAATAACAGTCAACATTATTTCAAGTGCTCAAAAATAAGCCCCTATTTTCAAGACTTGCCAGATTTGAATGAGGAGAAAGGAAAGTGATTTGAAATATAAAGGAAGTTGTCAAGGAAACAACTTAATGTTTTATTTAAATTACATTCAATTTTCGTAGGTAATATTGTGTTTTACATTTCAAATCACCTTTGTTCCTTCTCATCCACATCTGGCAAAGTCTTGAAAATGGGTGCCTATTTTTTAGTGATTGAAACTTGTTGATTGTTATTTTTGATCAATATATTTTAAGCCAATGAAGTTTTTTTATCAAGTAATAATAAAACCAAATTTTAAAGTGTCAAAAACAACATTTGTAAGAGCTATTGGAATTTGTATGCATGCATACGTTAAAAGCAAGAAAACCCAAAAAATATCTACAGTACGACCTCGAAAATCCGGAAATCTCTAAAATCCAGACTCATACGTCCAGTTCCTCAGAAAAAAATTTCAAAAGAAAAAATTTTAAAAAAATTGCTTAAAATAAAAATTTTAATGCAAAAACACAACTCTTCTCCAACAATGAAGCAGTAGATGAAGAGGTAGAGGTGGGGTGTGAATGAAAGCTCATAGCTGATATGGAAATTCCAGTCATTCTTATCAGCTCTGTATGGATAACAAAGAATATAAAGGGAATCCCCCTCCTCCTGAAGGGGAATACCCTCAGAAGGAGGAATTCTTCCATCTCCTTGTTTTTCCCCCTTGTGATGAAGGAAAACTGGTTCTTTCTTAACCTTGAAGCTTAGGAGGCGGGGGACAAGTTCTTTCATCCCCCAACAAAAAAAGGATTAGTATCAGCTGGTACAGTCTAGTCTAGAAGCATCTGTTTCGATTATAAGTTGAAATTCAGCTCGCGTTTTAAGCCTACATTTTTAGTTTTAATTGCTAATATTATGTTATCTAAACGATCGATAGCGGGGGGAAAATGACGAAAGTTTGATTTTCAATGTCTTTTATTTATTATTTAAAGAGTATATTTATGTTAAAATTGACGTCGGAGGTCTACACACGCATGATTAATCGCGAAATCGGCCTGGCGAATTCGAAACTTCGATAATTCTATCAATTCAAGTAAGGTATCTAAAATCCGGAAATTTCGGAAATCCGGACCTTCCAAACCCCCCAGCAGTCCGGATTTTCAAGGTTGCACTGCATTATGAAAAGCAGAATAAAAAAATAAAGCAGAATAAGAATATTTAAAAATTTAAACAGAATAAAGAGTTTTTTAATGCTTTTTTTTTCTTCAAAACTAACAACTTAAAACGTGTCATTATAATAGTCAAGCGAATTTAGAATATTGAATTTTTTATTCGGTTATTTGAATGAGTAAGTGGATAAAAAATGTGCAGTGTGCCAAAAAAAACCCCAGATCACTTAGAATAGCTTTTGATTTAATGATCGGATCTTCACGTTTTAGGACTCACTCTTAACGGTTCGAGAGAGTGACTTCAAATATGCTAATTAATAAGTGCAGACGATATTTTAAGTTGCAACACAAAAATTTACTTTCTCAGAATAAACATACCTTTTTTCGACAGATTCAAATTTTTGATATCTAAAAAATGCAGGTAGATGCAATAGGAGAAATATGTTCCCAATGGTTTGATCAGGAGAGAGATCCAAAGTTTGGACCCTTTAATGTTGATTTTAATTTTTGAGTATTTTGCCATATCTCAAAAAACTTTCAAGGGAATTGAAACATTTTAGCACACAATTATATAATTCGTTTCTCCAATGATAATTCTATGGAGAAAAATTTTTTTAAATATTTATTATTTTATTCAATGGATATTGAAAAAATTTTGAATTGTAAGGTATACAATTTTTTATGTCATTTTAAAGTATGTAATTTTACTTGGCAAAATATATAGCTTGGGCAAAATCAATTGAATTGTTCCTAAGAAATCAAATTTTTAAGAAGTCTTACAAGATACAATCATTAGAGCAAAAGTTATTAAGGGTGGTCTATTTTTGGCACACTGTACACTAAGACTCAGTCAATAAAATTGTTTTCATCAATATTCCTCAAAATTATATAAAATGCATCAATTCAATGTAATGTATTCGCAAAGCAGTTGTTTGTGAAAGTGTTATTTCAGTATCAAATACTTGGTCTTAAAAGAATCGTAAAAACTTCTGGTATTTTGGGATTGGGTATGCATTGCTTTATGTAGGAAAAAAATCAAAGTTTTTAAAAAAACTAAATGTAATTTGTTATTCCATCATTTACTCACCCTCTTTTTATTTACTGAAAAATATTAAAAAAATTCCCTTCACATATTGGATATAAACTTTTTTAACAAAATAAAAAGTTTAAAAAAAATTCATGTAAATTAATTTTACTGACTCATGCAATTTGTGAGATTTCTAGAAGATTGAATTAGTGAGCTACTTTAATCCATAACAGAAAATAACTTATTAACTAAATTTGATTTAACAATCTAAATTCGGTAAAAGAGGATATTAAAAAATAATCTTAATAGCAACAGCACATAAAATATACCAAACTTCATGCTTGATAACTGCATAAAACTTCTTCTAATCAAACTTGGCTTTTTAATGTAAATTTTCTAAATTATTCAAGTTGACTAATCTTGAATGTGGACTAGCACAAAAAACCACAGAAAATTTAAGAGGTGTTATTAAACCAGCACATAAGAGGCTTCCAAATAATTCAGATTGCATTGACATTCGTTTCTTTATAGAAGATCGAGTAAAAAGATATTTTTTTGAAAATTTGCAGAAAAAGAATGTTTACCTCTTTTCATATGATATGGAGCAGCATATCATTATAAAAAAAAATAATAAATAAATAACTCAAGCTAGAAAAGTGAGAAAAAATAGAATTAATCAAAATCAGTATTTTCTTGGAACTCTAATCAGTAAATCAGCATTTACTTAATGAATCATCCTTCATTGTTTAAATAATAAAAAGCATAGCAAAATAAACATTTATTATTCTAATTCAAAGGTAACTGAGTTAAAAATTAGGGATGTGGAGTCAGACATAATTTAACAGGAGTTGGAGAAAGAAATATTTGTTAGACTCGGATTAGTCAAAGTAAGATCTCATTGGTTCAAAGAGGAAAAAGAAATGTTTGATCTTCTGATAATAAATTTAGCAAATANATTTATTATTCTAATTCAAAGGTAACTGAGTTAAAAATTATGGATGTGGAGTCAGACATAATTTAACAGGAGTTGGAGAAAGAAATATTTGTTTGACTCGGATTAGTCAAAGTAAGATCTCATTGGTTCAAAGAGGAAAAAGAAATGTTTGATCTTCTGATAATAAATTTAGCAAATAATCATAATTATGAAAACAAAAATATTGCTTGAATTCACATTACAACAATTACTTAAATTATAGCTTATTAAGAAATTAATTTCTTACATTTAATAATTAACAAACAAAATTATTTAACTTTAAATTATTTAGCATAAAAAGATAAAATTAATAAAGTAATAAAATATGAAATAAATTTAATTCAAATTGTAAATTTAAAAAAAAATAGAAATATAGTTTGTAATTAATGTTTACTTAGTATACATAATACTTTTTTAGGATTTAAGAAAATTTTTGTTCAAGTCAAATATCTCAATGACCAACTAACTGTACAGCTCTTTTACAACATATCATTATCCTGTTAGCAAGCTAAACTTTCCATATCACAATAAATATTAACATAATAATTATAAATGAGCCTTCATAAACAACTATGGACAAAAGTAATTGAATAATAATTTTATATATCAAATTAATTTATAAATATACAACAATACTTAATACTATTGAATATATTTTCGATACTAACTTGAATTGCATGGTATGTTTAAATTTTCCAGAATAGCAAAACTTCAATACGTTGAATCTAGTCAGCAATATTAATCCCATATTTATCTATATTAGACAACAAAATGTATAAAAAGAAAGGATTAGATTAAAGAAATTTTCATAAATGAAAAAACTTTATAACAAGATGTTAAAAAGCATTTTGTATAAGGGATATTTATGTATCGTGATTTGTCCCACCAACTACAATCGCCAAATAGATTTTGAACTCGCAAATTTTTTTGACTGGGGTTGGCTGCGAGTTATACCTTTTGAGTTGGTCCCTTTCTGTAATTTTTTTTTCTTAAGTTCTCACTGGGCCTCTGCCTGGAGGCAGAGGCCCAGTGAGAACTTAAAAAACTTGCCAAAACTTGGCGATTATTTTGCCACAGGTCACGATACAGAAAATCTCCCCTTTGTACACCATACTTGGTTTTTTTCATAAACTTCGCTAAAGACACTAGATATAATCAATAAAGAGTTAAGAACAAGATAATGATTCCAAATAAAATGTAATTAATAAGGCAAATTTTATTACAAACTATCCAGGACAGTCAAGTAGTTACTGTTGAACACTGATTAACAAACCTCTATTTACCAAATGTTTATTTTTCCCTGATTAAAATTTGCTCTATTTATAGCTGTTGAATAATAAGTTTACGATATTTAGTTAAGGATATATTTGAGTAGTAATTGCATATTATAGCTGTTTCATAAGATAAGTGCAGAATTCTATCATCAAGCATATAACTATTATGTTAATCTCCCACTTAGCTTCTTCTTCAAAACTTCATTATCACCCCTCAAAAAATGTGATAATAGAAGTGGAAAAAATAAATAATTCCAATTTGTTGAACAAAAAAATTTTCTTAAATGTTTTAGAATAAAACTTTATATTATATGAAAATGATAAATAAAAATTATATTTTGAATTTTAGTGCATGTTTCAATATTTTCTAAAAATAAAACAATATTTTATATGACATATTACAAATAGTTTTAAATGAAAATTTGAAATTAAAAAAAAACAGCAATTAAAAATCTGCAAAAGAAAATTAAACACAAAATTACTTATTTTGATTTCAAATTAAAACTGGTATTATTCGAGCTTACCAGAATTTACTAGTTATTATTTGAAAATTGCTAAAATGTAATTTTTAAGAGCATTTTAAGGACATTCTAAAAATGTGTTTAATTCAAAAGGAAAACAAATAACAAGTTTCAGTTACGGTTAGATGTAATACGCAGACACTTCTAATTATGAAAACTTTTTTATTTAGTGGTTACGTCCGCAGTGGACTGATCGTTAAGACACGGTTCCCAGCAGACCACCGAAGTCAAGCATCACTGGCTGTGGTCAGTGTGCGGGTGGGTGACCACTTGGATCAGTCTGCGTAGGGACCGAGGGTGTGCAGTATTGGTCCTCGTTAAACTGTGCTGCCGTAAAGTGCTAGACTTCGCGCGCAGGTGGTCGGGCTACCGAAGCGGGGGAGCCATCCCCTCCTCAGAGGATCAAAATTGCGATGGCATGTCTTCGGATAGTCCTCCGGGATGTTTCCCAGACCGTCGCCAATAGCCCATTGTGCAGCTCTAGTGCGATGTAAATTAACAACAACAACATTATTCAGAGGTTACAAACAAATATGAAAACATTAATTTTTCTCTATCAAATGTCCACAGAGGAAAGAAAGAATATATTTTTTTTCAGATTTCAATTATTTGAGGACTATAATTCACCATTTGACATTAAATAAAACAATAAATATTTGTGACAGAGTTTTGGAATGTTTTAAAAACTATAATTTTAGGCACAGGATAGCATTGCATCTCCATAGGATTCGAAATACAAGTAGATTTGAACTTCTCCCATTGGGAAAGGATTGAGTTTTAGTACGTAAAAATCCAATCATTACATCCAAAGTAATTTATCACCGTGGGCAGGAAAATAGGCCACCAGACAAGCAAGTTCGCTGCAGGAGGGAGGTGTCCAGGGTTCGAATCCCAGTGACGGGCAAATTTTCAAAAAATTCTATTTTTTTATTTTTTTTTTGTTTATTTTAAATTCTATTTTTTTAATGTGTTTTTCGATATTCTGTAGGGTCCTGCATGTAGGAAATAATTTTTTTTTTGTGGGGAAAATGGGAAAAAACTGGTAAAATCCAGCAAAATCAGTCTCTTTGCTCTTTTTCGACTTCTTTTGTAACATTTTGGATATTCTAGCATGCATGGGGTGTTTTCTGTGTGTGAAATCCAGCAAAGAAAGCGTAATGGAATAATAATAATAAATAAATAAATAAATAAAATGGCACGAGAAAGGTTCAAATTTCGAGACCCCCTAGCTCTCTTTAATATCAATGCATAATTTTCAAACTCGGACACTATGTAGGGGTTTATGGTCTAAACATGGCTGCCGAAGAAATTTTTTTTAGGCCTATTAGTTGGGTCCCTGAAGGTATATTGCGAAGATGTGAGGAGAGAGCTTTTGAGGCGAAACTGTGGTAGGCTTCACGTATCACGGTTGACTGGATGGTAGGCCACCAGACAAGCAAGTTCGCTGCTGGAGGCAGGGGTCTTGGGCTCGAATCCCAGGAACAGACAATTTTTCATAAATTTATTTTTTTTTTGTTTATTTTAAATTATATTATTTTTTCAATGTGTTTTCTGGTATTCTGGAGGGTCCTGCATGTAGGAAATAATTTTTTTTTATTGGGAAAATGTGAAAAAACTGGAAAAATCCGAGAAAATCAGTTTATTTGCCCTTTTTCGACTTCTTTTGTAACATTTTTTATATTCTAGCATGCATGGGGTGTTTTCTGTGTGTGAAATCCAGCAAAGAAAGCGTAATGGAATGATAAAAAAAAAGAATAAAAAAATAAAATGGTGCAAGAAAGGTTCAAATTACGAGACCCCCTAGCTCCCTTTAATATCAAGGTATAATTTTCAAACTCGGACTCTAAGTAGAGGTCTATGGTCCAAACATGGTAGCCGAAGAAAATTTTTATAGGATAATTAGGGGGGTCACAGTGGGCCCCTAAAGGTTTATTGCGAAGTTGAGAGGAGTGAGCTTTTGAAGCGAAACTGTGGTAGGCTTCACGTATCACCGTGGACTGGATGATACGCAATCAGACAAGCAAGTTCTCTGATCGAGGCAGGGGTACTGGGTTCGAATCCCAGGGACAGACAAATTTTCTAAAAAATTTCTTTTCTTTCTTTTTTTTTTTTTTTTTTTTTTTTAATTTTTTTTTTTTNTGTTTTTCGATATTCTGGAGGGTCCTGCATGTAGGAAATAATTTTTTTTTATTGGGAAAATGGGAAAAAAATGAAAAAATCCGGGAAAATCAGTTTATTTGCTTTTTTTCAATTTCTTTTGTAACATTTTTGATATTCCAGCATGCACGGGGTGTTTTCTGTGTGTGAAATCCAGCAAAGAAAGCGTAATGGAATAATAAAAAAAAAGAATAAAAAAATAAAATGGCTCGAGAAAGGTTCAAATTTCAAGACCCCCTAGCTCCCTTTAATATCAAGGTATAATTTTCAAACTCCGACACTAAGTAGGGGTCTATGGTCCAAACATGGCTGAAGAAAAAATTTTTTATAGGCCAATTAGGGGGGTTACAGTGGGCCCCTAAAGGTATATTGCGAAGATGAGAGGAGAGAGCTTTTGAAGCGAAACTGTGGTATGCTTCACGTATCACCGTGGACAGGATGGTAGGCCATCAGACAAGCAAGTTCGCTGCTGGAGGCAGAGGTCCTGAGTTCGAATGCCAGGAACGGTCAAATTTTCAAAAAATTTTCTTTTTTTTTGTTGTTTATTTTAAACTATATATATATTTTTTAATGTGTTTTTCGATATTCTGGAGGATCCTGCATGAAGGAAAAGACTCTTTAAGAACCACCAATTGTTTCCTATATCATTTATATTATATTGCATGTGCATTATTTTATTTGTCACCTTTCACAAAATAAATTAAAATTTTTAACTCCTTAAAGTTAAAAGTTTAGCCCTTTAGATCTCTGCTCATTATTATTTTTACTCCTAAAAAATATCACTACTACTTTGATCAATAAAAAAATGTATCACAACTATGATAATATGTATAATTAACTATGTTTTAGTTGAATTTATGAACTGTTACAATTGACCCCGTAAGTGGGGACAATTGTAACAAGTGCACGACTGTCAAAAATTGTTAATAACTAATATAATAACATTTAAAATAAGATATTTCTTTTTTCTAGTAGAGGATAGCTGTATTCCGCCGGTGGCAACGTTTGCTTTGTTTTGTTTACGTTACTATTTCTCTTACACGGCGAATCGACCAATGATTGCCGCTAAAAATGTCACATGCCAAATCTAGCTGAGATGGCTCATAGCGCTTTTAAAAGCGGAAACTGAAATAACCAGAGAGCATCAGCTGCTGCAATCTCATACTATTAAGCTAGGCAGAAGTGAGTTGTCTTTGTCGATAGATCTCAATTTTAGTATTTTGTTGAAAGCGCTTTTTTTCACGAATTTATATATTACGAATTTATTTGACGATTTTTGATTTATATCACGAATTATACTATAGCACATTTCTAATAGGTTTAACGAATTACATGTCATTTATTTGAATTCAAATTTATTTTATTGACTTAGTATTTACTGAAAAGATGTAATTTTTTAAAAAAAAAAAAGTTTTTATATGGATTTGAATGATTGTTTTGAATTCTTAAAATTTTGTGCATTTGCAATGTATCTAAGTTAGTAGCGAGCGAAGCAAACCATATAAGATTGTTAATAATTTTCGGGGGTTGGCGAGCGTTAGCGATCAGGGGGAAGAAACCCTTTCATGGTAAAATCACTTTCATCTGCGTAAGTAATTTAAAATTAAAGGCATCAAAAAGTGAGTTTAGGTTAGACCTAGAGTAAGACATGAAGTTTTAAGTGCTGAAAAATCATTTTCAAAATATCAAAATGTAAAGAAATTATGGCAGGATTTCTCAGGATAAAGCAATGGGGAAGCAATCCTGTAATATTCTATGTTGATATTTTGAAAACTTTTTTTCAGAATTTAAACCTTCACTTCTCTGAGATTAAGGCCGGACGAGTGGTTAGCGGCCAGACTGCGGGCTCGAATCCTGATCTCGGAATGAATGTTTCTCTCTGTGCGTTGTCTTCTATTGTGTATGAAAATTGAGCCGTTTTGGTTAAGGGGATAGGGCTTTTTCCTTCCAATGAGATGAACCGGTTCGAATCCAGCGATGGCTGGTCGATACGAATTCCGCATCCGGCTTGCACAGATCACAGTGCTGACGTAAAATATCCTCATCAGTGGACGGATCATGGGTTAGAGTTCCCTGGCCGTCAGACTAACCGTAGGAGGTTCTCGTGGTCCGGTTTAATTTTTAGGGTAGAATTTATCATTTATATTACGCGCCTACCCAAGTCATAATTTTTGACGGTTTTTCAATGATGGTCCACCATAATCTGGATGGCAAACATTAATAATTCCATCACGAGCCATTATATTTTTAATGGTAGCCAACATAAGTAACCATCCCCCAATGTAGAAATTCGGACCTATTTATGATGGTCCAACATAAGAATAGCAACTTGTTAGGATGGCTTGTTAAACCATCAGAAATTTCCATCATAATTTCTTGGAAATCAAATGTTGGAATGATTCTGAACAACCATCATCCTACTATAGGAATTGGGACGGATTTGTGATGGGTTAACATAAAAAAAAAATATTTGTTTTTATGGTATTTTCCAGAGAACGAAGGAGAATTCCCCTTAAACCATCATGGAAATGCATAATTGGAAGCATCATGAACCAATGGTCCATGAGAATCAAACTTGTCTTGATGGTTAACCATTATAGTACTGAAGTACTTTCCATCAGGGGAATGATGGATGGCATATCAAAAAGCATGAATGGAAAATGTTGGACCATCATGAATCGCACTGAAGCCAACATAAACCATCAAAATGTTTTGATGGGATCATCAAGAATTTTGACTTCCTAATGCATGTAAATTTTTTTTGATAAATTATTGCATCCGACTAACCTTATAAAATTTCTTTTGCAGATACATTGGTTTAGATTTGGGGGAATCAGTATTGTGATCTGCTTTCTGACTACCGTGTACTGCCAGGATCAAAATTGGAAAGGGCATTACTATCAGCATTATTCACCCAGTTCAATATGGGTTGCACAGAACCACAACAATCGAGGCGGAGATCTGGAGTTGCAAAGTTCAATGAATAGACCATCTTCCAGGTTTGGAAAAATGCCTTGGAAAAACCCACAGTCCAAGCCACAGTGGCAATCTCCAATGTACAAGCCGAAATGGCAAGATTCGCTTTCAAAACCGCAATGGCAACTATCGAAAGCACACCACATGAAACCGTTTATGAAACGACCNGTGGCAATCTCCAATGTACAAGCCGAAATGGCAAGATTCGCTTTCAAAACCGCAATGGCAACTATCGAAAGCACACCACATGAAACCGTTTATGAAACGACCATTTAAGAATTCGAACTCTTTAAACAAACAGCCGCGTGACCAATGGAGAGCAGGACCTTAAGAGTGGCAAGGAAGATTTCGTACTAAACCTAATGGCATATTTTTCCGACAAACTACACCCCAACCCAGAAATTGGCCAGATTACATTCCTCCACTTTCCATTATAAAACCTTCTATGGATGATCCACATGCACTCTACAACTTCAAATAATAATTATTCATCAAAAATGAGGCAAAACATTTATATGGTTTAAACAAATTCTCATTTGTTAGTGTATGATAAATATATCTGCAAGAAAGTATCTTATAACAAAATCGAAACTTTTTAGTACATATATGAATATCTACGATCTGTCTAACTAAAGAACTTCCCTCGCCACAGCTTGAGCACAGTCTATGACCATGGTTACGAGTTAAAACTATTTCAAGTAAAGCAGGTTTTGACTAGAGTCAGGGAGGGAAGTAGGCAAGAGTTCTTGTTTCCATAGCAACAGACAGCTCCAAGCGCTTTGGCGAGAAAGTTTTTAGATTGTGCAGATAGATGCTATTGGGCGAGTGTTTTTCTCCCCATATATTGAAGTGAAATTAATGTTCCCATTTTGAGCTGTAGAAATTCCATATTTTTAAACTCAACATATGAAAAAGAGTTCTACTAAGGGATTTTTAAGAGATCACGGCACCGGAAAGTGTCTAAATCATTGAAACAATTTTTATTGCTCTCTTTTAAGTTTTAACTCACTGAAAAAAATTCCATGACTTTACCTGAATTTTTAATGTTATGACGAATTTTGAATTAAAAAAAGAACAATCAGCAAAAAAGAAATTTGGAAATTAAGCTGCAAAAAATTTAGAAAATTGAGTAAAGCGATGCTTTATCAGAGCAATTTCAAATTTTTCTGACTGAAGAAGGAGTCTGTTTTCTTTTTCGTTATGTAGTTTGAATATAGGAATGTTTTTAAAATTATTCTTTTAATAATTTACCTTTTTAAGTTTTTTTTAGGTGTTTTGTTATGTATTTCAAATAAAGGAAAGTTTTGTTTTTAAGATTTTATAAGTCTCTCTTTAATTGAACTAGGCTAATAATGATTATCCTGCTCATTATAGGGGGAAAATTTGATGAATCAACTGTACAATGATTTGAGAATTTAGGTTTAAAAAAAAGTACAACAGAGCACTTTAATCACAAGAAAGTTTAACTTATAGCGCTTTATACGTAATGATTTAAATTGTTCTTCAAGTGACAGTTTTTTTAGACATTATAATTTTATTTTTATTTTATAACCGTCGTTGAACAGTCGACCTAATTTTTGGGAATTCGTACTGGGACTCCGTAGCCTTGTAATTTTGAACCCAATCCAGAAGACAGGGGAATTCCTGGATCGAGGATTGGGAGAAATTTGCCTTCGTGGAGAAGTTTTTAATGGAACTGACCCGCATGTGCGTTACATAGAGAGGAAGACCACCAGAACCTCCCACGTTTAGCCTGACGGCAAGGGGACTCTATACCTTGATCTACCACTGAGGATATTTCACGTTAGCACTCTGGTCGGTGCAAGCCGGATGGGGAATTCGTATCGACTGGGATTCGAGCCCTGTTCACCTCATTGTGAGGCGAACGCTCTATCCCCTGAGCCATTACGGCTCAGTATATTGTAATTATCATCGAGAGATGCAGAAAGTTTTCCATTATTGACTCATGTGTTGCCACAGAGATGACCAAAATTCCAACCAAACTAATGTACAACCCAAATTATGATATGAAAGCTCATTCATTGTTTCGAAAATTAACTAGTGTTCGAAGTAAAGCATCAACTTTGTAAATTTATGAGAAAACAAGTATTTTTCAATTTAAAAAGAACGGAAGAATTCATTTTTAGACGACAACTTCCAAATTGGAAAGAGCTAATCAGAAGATGTAAATAAAGTTTAATCAAATAGTTTAGATCTTCAAGTGTAAAGACGGCACATTCAGAAAAAATGTATTTCATTTGATTTAAACAAAGGAAAATTTTAATTAAGCAAATAACGCAAACTATGCAAACAAAATAATGGAAAAAAAGTATTGATTGAAAAACTAACTCGTATTTGAAATAAAGCATCGAAGCTTGCAAAAGGGACAAATCGCCTAAGACTGAGTTTAGAAAGCTCAGTATGGAAGAAATAATCCTAACATCGTTTTTTGTTTTACAGTGCAGGTAAGCGTGCATTGCAGGTACATATTTCACACATTTATGCATTTTTAAAGAGCTTTTAAAATTGAATGAACGCACAAATTGCTAATTTTTATACCTTAATTTTTTTAAAGGGGAGGTTAAAAATAATAAACTAACGTAGTTTAAAGAGAAAATTAAATTTCATTAAAATATAGATTTGATAAAATCTAAATCTTTCAAAAACACCTCAACTACTCAAAACTGATAAAAGTTCTCTCTTAAGCGACCTTTAGTTAAGTTTGAAAATCTGTTTACAAATTTGAATTTATGTTGAACTATGTAAGAAATTAAATCTGAAATGAAGTATAACCGCAAAAATTCCATTTTGTGCGAGAGTATTAAATACTGGAATTTTTCTAATCCCGATCCTTAATCTGCAAATTAAAACCACACTAAAAACAAAAATTTTTAACCAAAAATTTAATTTATTTTCAATATAAAATACACAGTACAGATACGATTTTTACACTTTATCTTTTAATATAGTCTAGCATTACAAAAAACTAAAAATCTATAACCAAAATACTTTTATGATATATAGTATAAATATCAGAGTAAAATTTCTTTCAATTACTGTAAAAAGTTTCAAACACAAGTTCAATACAATTATACAATGTAAACATTTACCACTAATTTGTTTCGTTAAACATTTACTACTAATTTGTCCCGGAAAAAATTTAGTATTAAAAATGACAACGTTTTCATTTCGTTTATGATAAATTTTCCACATTACTGAAAGCAGGTGATTAATAAATAGTATAATATTGTATATTGCAACTCGATCTAATAATCCTGATATTGCAACTAAATCTGATAATTTTTAAATTAAACATTTTAGATCTTTGTAAAAGGACTGTTTTGTTGACTAGAGTTTTACAGCATGTTATAAAAAAAAAAATCAAACTTCAGAAATTTTACTAGCAGAGGGGAAGGAATTTCCAAGCAGTTCAAGTTATTAAATTTTAAGCCACTAGAATTCAATTTTGATTAGTATAAACTAAACTTTGAAAAAGAGATTTCTTCGATTCATCCAAAGTGAAAATCCTCCTTTCCAAAATGATAGATTCAGTTTCATTAAATTTTAAATCCAAATAAAACGTAGTCTTCTTGCTAATGTTATTGACAGAGTTTACAATGATTCCTTTTAATGTGAATTTGTTCTGTTACTAATTCTATTAAAATAGAAATGTTCGCAATCTAGATATATAAATAAAACCAACTCTGCGATTATGACAACACTTTAAAATTAAGTAAACTCCCAGAAATTCAGAAAAATTTTACATTTTGGTAGCCGATTATTCAAACTTTGGCATCTTTAATATTTCTTTAAAAATATGCAAAACTGATTTGGATTTATTTTAAATATACTAAAGCAATATAGTTCTATATTCAAATTTATACTTTATAGTTTGGCAGAAGTTACAACAGGATTTTTACACCAATAATGTTCTTATATACGCATTGGATTAATTTTAGTGTCAAATGCTCAAATTAATGAGTTTCAAAAATGAAAATACATAAATTTCTTATCCAACACATCAGAGTAGCATCAATATACATCAATGACATTTACATTATGAAAANCGCTACTATTTCTAACTC
>NC_092212.1:86225117-86236942 GCF_043381705.1 Parasteatoda tepidariorum | reverse complement strand
GTATTTCCCCACTGGTTAAAATTAAACTCACACTTTTAATAAAAAAGAAAGGAAAGTTTTTTAATTTTTTTTTCATTTTTGATTGAACTATAGAACATTGCAATGCATATTATTATTAGAATTTAAGTCAAACTGTATGTAGAAGTGCTATGTCTAATTTATTTTATCATCGGTGATGATATTGGACCATAAATTCGTGGCAAACAATGCTTAACGCTTTCTAATTTTGATCACAAAGAAGAAAAAAAAGTAATCGTCACAACCTGCCTTCATGGAAGACTTGCAATGGCAGTAATCAGCATAACAATGAAGAAAACCTTCTATGGTTCACCCGATGGCAGGATCCATGTAGAACATTTGCAATGATAAAGAATTTTGTCGGCGAACATTAGATATAATTCTACTCTTAGTTTTGGGAGGAACTATAAATCTAGAACAATTTATTGCTGAAAATAAATGTTAAATACAATAATGCTTGAAACGGGTCAATTGAAATTCATTCCTCTAAAAAAATATTCTTCTAAAGCAAATAATAATAATAATAAAAATAAGGAATATTTTTGAGTTTCATCAATTTTATCTTTTTTAAAAATAAAAAAAAAATCAAACATTACAAATTAAACTTTTAAAAGAATCAACGGATAAACTGAAGATCAGAAGTTTAAGTCTTCATAAATTATTAATCTTCATAAATTTTACATGAAATAAAATAAATTGTCACTTAAAATGACGTTCTAAAAATTAAAACGTAGAGTTGAATTTTTTCTTCCTAATACCAACGTTGAGTAGAAAACTAAAAGGAAGACAGATTTTAATGACAAATTCTGTATTTTTTTAAATTTATACTCAATATAGAAAATTAGGAACTTTTCTGATGGTGCAATTTATGTATTGTTGTAGGGGGCAGGGAACTCTCCTTGCATCAGAAAGGTTCTGGGTTCGAATCCCGGGCAAGGCATGGATGTTTCTTTCTCTCTATCTGTGTTCTATGTCCTTTCTCCCTTGTGTGTTAATGAGATCCGCCCTATAAACGGGTTGTGGTAGTGTGACGTGGGCGACGCTGCTCCACCGCCGTCCACAGGTGCCCACTGGGTAACGAAAAGAGAGTTAGCAGTTCTGGCACTTTCTGTGGCCAATGGACAATAGTTATAAGTGCCAGCCATTAAAAAAAAATGTATTGTTGTTGCTGTTGTCGTCGGCCATTAAGGCAGAGGGCGTACGATTGTTCTTGCTTTCCATCGGTGTCATCTATGGCCAAGAATTTGACTTCTGGCACACTCGATTATAGGGCGGAACCATTCATACATCCATTCATAAATCCACAGATCGTAATTTTGACCTGAACCGGAGAACGATCAATCTCCAATTCAATACTCCCAGAGGTATTGATTTGATATGAAAACAAGGAGGACTTTGCGATCCAACAGCCTTAACGTACACCAATCACCATTAACTACACGCAGAGTCTTCGATTCGGCTGATTTCTCGCAGAATAGGTATCTACTCTTACTATGGAAAGCTCCCCAATCGGTGCTCTGAGGTAATTTTAAAGGTGACAGTTAGGTCTGGGGGGAGTGTCTTCCAACGTTTGAGCTTTTATGGATTCGTTCAGAGCGGCAAAAAATTGATGAAAATTATCAAAATTCTCCTAACACTGCTTTGAGTCGTGATGGCTCAGTGGTTAACGCAATAGGCTGTCATTGAGAAGAGCTGGGATTCGATTCCCGGGAGGCGGTTTGAAGCCTAGTCAGCCTCAGATCGATGGGTACCAGTTGGTGTGTAAAGTAATGGTGGCCTGTGCGCAGTGCTTACCACTTGGCCGCAATCATGCCGTTGGTCACGAAATTTTGCAGTCTTATCCCCCATGACCCACTACGGGCTGTTTTGGGCACTCTCTACATAACCACTGTTTTTTTTTTTTTTTTTTTTTTTTTTTTTTTGTACAGTGCTGCGACCACAGATCTTAAGGTTAGTTTCTTAAGACAAACGCCTTCTCTGGGCGTCAGCGGGAAGTTGACGTACCGCTGACGCCAACAAAATATTGTTTTGTAAGCTCAGCGTGAGCAGTCGTTCCAACGCAGACATTATCACGCATTGTGCATGCTTTAATAACATAAACAAATTTTTATTTTGAATTTGTATTGATTTTGTTATTGTCGATCAGTGTCTTAGAGAACAAATAATGACTTTGTCCAAGAAAAAAACACATTATAGATTAGATAAATGAAGAAGCTGTATTTAATATTAAAATCAAAATCTTGGCTAATTTCAATGCTCTGTCTGATGTTGTCCGCCATTGCTTCTGTCGTTGACGTTACGTTGTAATCCAAATGCTGTTGATTCGGATATCAGTCGTCGGAGCTGAGCGTTCGATGACGTATACTGTCTAACTCACTAATTGACCAACCAAGTGTTAACACTCACTTCAAGCTGACGTTTTGTAACGCCGACCTGTCCTAAGAAACCAGACCTTTAGGAATTTCAACGAGCAATGTATTTAAAAGATAATAAAAAACTTTGAGTAAAACTAAAAGAATAAACACTGAAAAACTATTAATATTTCAACTATCGGTAGTTTTAAACATTGCAGATGAGGAAATAATTACATTTTCCCCACAAGGGTATGAAAAGAAATCCATTTCGAGTGTGGTTAAAATTTCAAAAGAAATTCATAAATAGTAGAATATTTTTCTGAAATTATTTAAAAAGACTTTGAACAAATCATCCTGCAATTGTAAAACGCTAAGTGGAAATTTCAATATAAAAATTCTTTTAAGTTATAAGACAAAAATATTTAAATCAATGTTAAATTTACGCCGACCAGGTGGTCGAGTGGTTAGCGTGCCTGACTGCGGAGCCGATGGTTGAGGGTTCGAATCCCGCTTAGGGCATGGGTGTTTCTTTCTCTCTCTGTGTGAATGTAACCCTCCCTATAAACGGGTTTGTGGTTGTATGACGTGAGCGACACTACTCCAACGTTGTGGCTCAGCTACAAGTGCTCACTGGGTAATGATAAGAGAGTAGCAATTTTGGCATTTCTGAGACCAATGGGAAATAGACCCAAGTGCCCGCCATTAAACAAAAAAAAGAAAATAAATTAAATTTACTAAATAACTACTTTTTAATTCTTCAAAAATTTATTCTGTTTCAATGCAAGGAAAATGTGCTGCAAAAAATTAAATTCACAGTGAGCGACTCTAATTGTTGTACCCTATTTTTAAATTGTGGTTATTTCTTATAATTGGAGTCAAAAATTTGTCGTAAGAATGACGTATTTCTCTAGAACACCGGTTCCCGAAACGTGTTCCATAGAAGGCCGAGAGTTAAGACAATTCAATTAAATTGGGCCATGATGGGTCAGGGGATAGAGCCTTCCAATGAGGTGAACCGGGTTCGAATCCCATCGATGGCTGGTCGATACTAATTCCGCATGCGGCTTGCTGACGTAAAATATCCTCAGTGGTCGACGGATCATGGGTTAAAGTCCCCTTCCAGTCAGGCTAACTGTGGGAGATTTTCCTCTCCATGTAACGCAAATGCGGGTTAGTTCAATCAAAAAGTCTTTCATGCAGGCAATATTCTACCAATACTTGATCCAGGAGTGCTTTTGTCTTCTGGATTGGGTTCAAAATTACAAGGCTACAGAGTTGAACATTAGAAGTGGGGTACAGTGGGGTTGTTATTCAACGACGGTCATAAAATGAAATTCAATTAAATTTGTAACAATTATATCTAATCTTTATTTATTTAATATTTCTATTATTTCTACAAAATTATTCAAGCAAAATATCGCTGAAAAAGTTAGCAGTTTTTAAAAAACAACTCGACTTTTGGAGTTCTTTTAGTTTTGTTTATCACCTTTATTTTTCCATTTTACGCTGGCAACATTACGTTTTATAATTCAAATGGCCTTTGTTTCGTACCATTTACATCTGACAAGTTTTGAAAATGAGAGACTGTTTTTGAGCGAGTAAAACATGTCGACTGTTATTTCATATCAGTATAATTTTAAAGCAATTAAGTTTTTTTTTTAATCAAATACTAATCACACCACTTCAGTCTTTCGGGATCGTTTTTTTAATAAACACAATATTTTCCAATAAACTTTTAATACTAAAAAAAAATTATTGCCAAGAAAAATGTTTCTGTAATAACAATTTTCAATGTTTGTATCATTTGTTTGTTTTTCCCTGAAATTCATCTTATTTTATTTATTTTCAGTTTATGCATAAACTAAATAAAAATTTAGAACAAGTCCAGAAGAATTCAACCATCTGACACAACACCTAATTTTAAAATTATAATTGTTAAAACGATAACAAAAATCAATTCTTCACTACAAAATTAATAGTTGTCTTTCTTTGTTTACTAAATTGGTGTTCTGCCACATCAATCATCGCTAGGAAAAATATGTTTTCTTATTATTTTATATTCTTTATGGCATCCGCAGCGTTTAATAAAAATATTTATAGTTCGCTAAAAATATTAAGATAGCACCATGTGACAATCATTAGATATGTTTGGAATTTTTATTGGGCTCCATATAACCTTTAAAAAACCGCAGTTTACGTGATGAAAAGCCGTGTAAAAAATATTTTCTTATATAATTAATAGACTCTTAGCAATTTCTTAAGTTACGAAATTAGACGAGAAAACGTGCTTTCTCCGAACCACTTTTTCGGATTTCTCAAATATAGGCTGCAATCTAGGAAATATGGCCGGAATATATTGGCCAGGGAAGTTTGGTCTCTTTTTGAACGAAATGTATCGAACTTTACTACGGAAGTCAAATTTTAAAAATGCGAATTTTTTATAAAATTTGATATTTCAGAAAATATTTGACCCATTTTGCTCACATTTTCAAGTAATAAAAATGATTACATTTGATTAAAACTACTTTTTGATAAAAGTTTTCCCTGAAAGTTTACACGACGTTCGACACACAGAGAGCCATTTCTCCACAAAAATCCCCTCCCACGATGGTTTCCTATCTTCCTTTGCATGCTGTAAATGAGTTATATATACTTGTATATAACAGGGTGCGTAGCCAGTTTTTCAATCCAAAAATAAGCACCTTTTAAGTACTTTTCAAGCACTCAAAAGATATTTTTAATCGCCTTCCAAAAAAAATCATAATTAGGATTTGTGCAGCAATAAAAATTATTTTTTCTATCATTTAAAGTACTATTATTTAAAGTATTATTTTTCTGACATTTTCAAAAACTTGGCATAATCATGATAACTAGTTTCTGATAAATATTTCAGAGAAAATTGTGAAAATAATGCATTTTTTGTAGTTTTGAACAACAACCGTTACGGCAAAGAAAAAATCTCTTTTTAGAAAGATAGAAAATTAAGGACTTTTTACAAACACCGAATAAAAAAAGCACCTTTAAAGGCTTTTAAAAAACGTAAATCAAAAATAGGCACCTTTAGGCACTTTTTAAAAGCGCTACGGACCCTGAATAAGGAAATATATATGTATATTATAAGGTTGTTTTTTTTTAAATTTGATGCCCTGACAATTGAAATTTGAAAACTCTATTGTTTATCTTTACAATGAATTCTTTGTGCTTTCAGTTAAATCATGAATTTATGTCAGAGTTCTGCTTTCAAGAAAATATTAAACCTACTTCTTAGTTCTGAGGGGATCTGGCAGACAGATCTTTGTTTAACCCAAAATATGACGAGAAAGTTTAGAAATTTTAATTAATTTTTTTTTATTCATAATTCATCTGAGCGATTGGTTTCGTATAAATTTTCTATTTCAATATTCGTTTGCTTTTTATCATAATTTTAATTTATTTCCTTGTCATCGACTCATTGAGAGTANCCAAAAAAAGTCATAATTAGGATTTGTGCAGCAATAAAAATTATTTTTTCTATCATTTAAAGTACTATTATTTAAAGTATTATTTTTCTGACATTTTCAAAAACTTGGCATAATCATGATAACTAGTTTCTGATAAATATTTCAGAGAAAATTGTGAAAATAATGCATTTTTTGTAGTTTTGAACAACAATCGTTACGGCAAAGAAAAAATCTCTTTTTAAAAAGATAGAAAATTAAGGACAAACACCGAATAAAAGAAGCACCTTTAAAGGCTTTTAAAAAACGTAAATCAAAAATAAGCACCTTTAGGCACTTTTTAAAAGCGCTACAAACCCTGAATAAGGAAATATATATGTATATTATAAGGGTTTTTTTTAAAAAAATTTGATGCGTTGACAATTAAAATTTGAAAACTCTATTGTTTATCTTTACAATGAATTTTTTGTGCTTTCAGTTAAATCATGAATTTATGTCAGAGTTCCGCTTTCAAGAAAATATTAAACCTACTTCTTAGTTCTGAGGGGATCTGGCAGACAGATCTTTGTTTAACCCAAAATATGACGAGAAAGTTTAGAAATTTTAATTAATTTTTTTTTATTCATAATTCATCTGAGTGATTGGTTTCTTATAAATTTTCTATTTCAATATTCGTTTGCTTTTTATCATAATTTTAATTTATTTCCTTGTCATCGACTCATTGAGAGTAAAAATCGCCCTCTTGGACAATCGCCCCCAGTTTGTGAACCACGGCTTTAATGCACGCGCTGTCCATCATTTTTACAAGGAGAATAAGGGTTATTATTGTTCGGTTTATACTTGTCTGCTATAACCTCAACTTCCTGGCTTGCCAACCACGGGGGGTGGGGGAATAGGCGCCACTCTCTGAAATTTAAGTGAGGGGGCAAAGAACATGTTTTGCCCCTCCTGAAATTTGAACATTCGCAGCTAAAATAAAGTCACGTGAAATTGGTAATTTTAAAAAATAAAAACTGCTTTTTTTTTTCTTCCAATTTTGAAGTTATTTTCAAAAAAAAATTTTTTTTTTATTTTTTTTTTGAAACTTGATTAAAGGGCCAGTGATGTATTTCACCCCTTCTAAAATTAGAAATAGAGAAAGAAAAAAAAGCTTTTTTTCCCAACTTCAAAGCAATATTTTAAGTAAAAAACTTTTTTTTCCTCTGAAATTAAAGTAAAGAAGCGAATAACGTGTTTCGCCTCATCTGAAATTTAGACATTCATGAAAATAATGTCAAGTTAAACTGATAATTTAAAAAAAAAAGAAAAAAAAAATCAACTTTGAAGTTATTTTTAAAATTGAAAACTTTATTTTACTCTGAATTTTAATTGAGAGTGCGAACAATTTGCTTCGCTCCTTCTGAACTTTAGACATTTGTGAAAATTAATTGGTTATTTAAAAAAAAAAAAGAACTTTTTAATTCAATTTCGAAGCTATTTTTCGAAAAGAAAATTTTCTTTTGAAATTTAGTTTAAGGGCGAATGATGTGTTACGCTCTTTCTGAAATTTAGACATACATTAAAACAAATGTCAAGTTTAATTAACAAACATAATAGAGAAAAAGAAATTTCCACGTAGAAGTGATAAAACTTTACTTTCCTCTGAAATTAAAGTAAGCTGGCGAATAATATGTTTCGTCCTTTCTGAAATTTAGACATTCGCGAAAATAAAGTTAAATTGGTTACTTTAGAAGAAAAAAAATTTTTTTTTTCAACTTTGAAACTTTATTTTCGTAAGACAAACACTTACGTGTGATAAATTTCCACGTCATTAAATGAAAGAAACATTTTTGAAAACAAAATGCAACCGCCTCAATGGAAACATTTTTATTTCGTGAATTAAAATATTTAATTCCTCATTTATACCGCTCTACAGAATATTCATCTATTTTTTACTTTAATTCAAGAGCATTTTAATTCATTCATTTTAAAATGCACTTTTGTTTTACTTGATGTGATTAAAAAAAACAAAACCATCACGTTTTCAAATCTTTATATTATTTTTTTCAAATCTATTTTTGTGTATAAAAGAAATATTATTTTTCAAAGTAGGATTCTGGTATTCTTCGGCTTTGAATAAATTTGTTCAAAAGAATTTAATTTTACGCAAATATGTTACAAAATTGACTGATAAAAAGCATTCTGTCGGAAACACTGTTGTTTAATTTAAAATTAACATAATGGCATAAACTATCTGTCATTTAAAGTATAAAATAATTCAAACAAAAAAAATTTATTTTAATTGCAAAAATGCATGAAAAATTTTAAAAAGGGGAAAAAAATCTTACTCAGTTCGATGTTTCACTTTTACTCGATACAAATTCCGTACTCGGCTCGATCTTTAAATAGAGTCCCATTGAAGTGAGACTAACCATGGGAAATTTTTCGTTGTTTTCCTCTCCATGTAACGCAAATGCCTCCACATTTTTGAAAGCACAAGGCAGAATAATAATAGCCCTCGGCCACTGAGGACCAAATTTTTTATACTTAAAATATTAAATTGTTCCATAAAATAATCGTTATCGGTATCTTTTAAGTATAATAATACCGAAGTTAACATAGATAACAAATAACTGCAGTAAATGCCTTAAATACGAAAGTAATGTTGAAAAAATTTACAATAGAACAAATAATAGAAGATCCTTCAGTAGCAGATTCATTTCTCGATTTCATTGCAAATTTCAATCTTGACATAATAGCAGTTTCTGAGACGCACACAAAGCCCAGCCATATATTGAAAGTACCGAACTACAACACCTTTAAATGTGACCGTATCATTCGCACAGGCGGCAGGTGCGCGATATTTATCCAGAAGAAGTACAAAGCATCAATATACAACCTGAGTACTGAAAATAATAGAGACTTCCATCTTACTACAAATAAACAGTAATAATATTAAAATTTCCTGCATCTACAACCCACCGTGTCATGAATTCTCAACAGATTTTATGAAAAAACTATTCCATCCCAATCTTCCAATGATTGCTCTAGGTGATTTTAAACGACTTATGGGGTTGTAGAAAAGTTAACAAACTTGGAAGACAACTGCACCAACGCATTAAAGAATTCACAGTCTCCGCTCCTGAAAAACCCACCTATCTCCAGTACCTAGTGGAATGCACCCTCTTTATATTTCATGATTACAAATACAAGCTCACCTTTCGCTAATGAAACCCTAGATCAGGGATGGCGAACCAATGGCACGCGCGCCATTTATGGCACGCGACACAATATTTTGGGCACTCCACTGATCACAATCGTTGTTACACAATGAATTGTTATTACACAAATGTTATGACACTATGAAGCATATGTAACAATTAAATTAAAATTCACAAAAAACAAACAAAATAATAAACAATTATTAATAAAAAATAAAAATTAATACTAAAAAAACAATTAATAAGCGTAAAAAACAAGCTAACACTAAATAACTAGCAAAAAAAATCAACAGTCCTGCTTAAACTAACATCTTACAACCTAATATAAGTTATTGGTCATCTAATCAGCAGAACAGAACAGAACAACAGAAGTCACACTGATGTGACTTTAAGTTGAATTACGTGTATAACTGAGACATTGCAAAATGTTTTTTTTTCTTTTTTAAATGTAAATAAAGAATTTTGAGTTTATAGTATTTAGTATTATTATTTTCCCAATGATCACGAAGTCAGAATTATTTGACGGCACGTCTATGACCTCATTAAGCAATTTTTTTAGAAAAAATGGCACGTTGGTGTATAAAGGTTCGCCACCCCTGCCCTAGATGAACTTAGCAGCGATCATTTCCCTGTCTGGATCACTACTACCCCCGAAATGCAAGACAGCGTCCAATCTAGAAGAAAAACTGACTATACCACAACATCCTTCATCTTACCGATTCTAACGAAGATTCAGTGGCAATGAAATCATCGTACGTTTGAGTATTTATCAAAAAGATGTATGGTTTCTAATGCTGATCAAATGATATCGAGTTCAAGTACCGATAAAAAATATAGTGAGTTCAAAATTTGACCAAATATTAGTAGGTACGACTATGGCAATGAAATCATCGTACGTTTGAGTATTTATCAAAAAGATACATGGTTTCCAAAACTGATCAAATTATATTGAGTTCAAGTACCGATTAAAGTATCGTGGGTTCGATTAGCGATAAAAAGATTGGGTTCGAGTAGCTTAAAAATGTTGTTGGTTCGAGTGCTCGTAAAATAAGAGAGGGTTTGAGTGAAAATAAACATAAAATGGATTCGAGAACCTATAAAAATAACGAGTTTGAACAAATGATAGTTCGTGTGACTATAATGCCATTAAAATCATCGTAGGTTTGAATATTCAACCAAATGATTTCAAAGGACCGATTAAAAGAGAGCGGTTTAAGTACCGATAAAAAGAGAGTGGGTCCGAGTAATTTAGAAAATATTGTCGGTTTGAGTTCTTTTCAAATGATAGAGGGTTTGAGTATAGATTGGAGAAAAAAAATAGTACTGATGAAAAGATAAACGGTGTTGAATACCGATTAAAAAAAGAATTATTTCGAGTACCTGTAAGAAGTTGGAGTATTGATTAAATAATAGCTATTATAAGTACCGATAATAAGATGGGTGATCAAAATGAGCTACAAAGAAGAACTCTCTATTTCAACATTAGCGTGTGGATAGGCAGCCAAAACAACGACCTAAACTTTATATTGGAAAAGAATATACAAAAATAACTTCTTTGAATTGTATCACTATAGTGTAGTAACAACGGAGTAGAATTTCATATTACAATATTTCTATCAGCCATAAATGTTGATTTCAAGATAGCAATTAACATACTCAAGGTTAAAAAAGAAAGTCGTTCGTCACCTCAAGTATTCTAGAATAAATTTTTATTATAGGTAATATTCATAATCGGCAAAATTTTTTATGGCATACTTAAAAGCCTAAACATTAAAATGTATTTTTTCGTGCAGACGCAAACAGTTTCAGATTTTTTTAAAATGAACTGCTTTCGTAGTTTTATTTTCGATAGAAATTAGTGTCAAAGAATCTCTGTCATTGTAGACTTTTGAATAATGTAGATGGTTTAAAACTTTGAGATGTTTTAACAGCAATAATTCTCATTATTTTTTGACCCATGCATTTCTTTCATCATTGTTAGAAGATCACTTCCCAGCTCCAGTCTAAAATCCAAAAAGGCAAATATTTTAGATTATTTTCGAACGATTTTTAAAAATTTAAGGCGCAGTGTTATTAAAACATAAATAAAAGTATAGTTGTAATCTCTCATAAACTAAAGACCTTTATTTTTATGGAAAATGTTCAATTAGCATGCCTGGAAAGAGAAACAGTCTCATATCGACACTAGTGAAAAGAACACTTCTTAAATTGAGGATTTATTTTGATGCTTTAATGAACTTGTTTTTAAATTTCAAAAAATACTAAGCGGTTCAGCAATATTTTTGCTTTATTAGAAAAAAAGGTTTTTAGTACAAACATTTTCGTGACACTAAAGAGAGAATTCCGACGTTGCGGTAAGGTTACATGGGATACTTATTTGCAATTTATAAACTGCTGTTTGTAGAAAATGCAACACCATGAAAGAATCATCAGAATCAAATGAAATTTAATGCAGAAACGACTTGTACTGATACAAATAAATGATGAAATTTTCAAAACAAAAGAAACAAATTAAGCGTCCGAAATCAGTATTTGGTGCAGCCACCACGCGCTGCAATAAGTGCTGCTATACGACGTGGCATGGAGTCAAACAGATGTTGAATATCTGCTTGAGGAAGAGAATTCCATATCGCTTGTATGCGCAACCAAAGTTCGTCTTTGGAAACTGCAGGACGCGGATCACGAGTGAGACGCCGACCAACCATATCCCACACGTGCTCAATAGGCGACATATCCGGCGAATAAGCAGGCCAAGGAAGAAGTTGCATGCGTTGTGCTGAACAGAAGTCTCTAACAGTCCGCGCAACATGTGGGCG
>NC_092212.1:86175312-86224260 GCF_043381705.1 Parasteatoda tepidariorum | reverse complement strand
ATCCATTATTAAAATAATATTTCATTTGATTCTGATGATTCCTTCATGGTGTTGCATTTTCTACAAACAGCAGTTTATAAGCCAATGAAATTCGATAGTAAGGTTTTCTATTGGCCAAAACGAAACAAACTGTTATAAATTTCTTTTTAGTTAAAAGAATGCACGGATTTAAAACATAAAGAAAAAATTTAGCTTTTTAGACATGCATGCCTGGCATTTAGCTGCTGTTCAAGAACTAAAAAAAAGAAGAATAAACAAAATAACAGGTTAATAAGCCTTTACAATGAAAAATCAGTTTTAAAAATTATTCGAATTAGTAATTAAATGCCAACATTTATTGAATTGGTGATTAGATTTAATTTTTTAAGCCCATACGAAAGGATTTCTTTTCGTAATATTGAGACCTAACTGATCTTAAATGTATTATTTAAGTAGAGTGTGCAACCACCCTGAATAACTTTTGACCTTATGAGTTCTAGGACTGAATCGTAATGGTTTGAGGGGGTGACTTCAAATATGCAAATTAATTAGTGCAGACTATATTTTAAGTTGCGAAATCAAACATAAAAATATACTTTCTCTGAAAAAACTTTTTATTTCGACATATACAGAGGACAGCCACAATCTGGGAAATATATCGAATTTTAAAATACGACTTTTTTAAAATTTAATTTCTGAGCTTCGACCGGCTTGAATTTTATATTTTGCCCTGTAAAATTATATTCCTTAAAATGGTGTCAAAAATTGTGAACTTAAAATTTTTTTTTTGACTCTTATTAAATAATATAATAATAAATATTTACTAAAACTTATATTTTGCACGGAATTAATAAACGAATTTTTTAATGGTGTGCAAAATTTTTCAATTCTCTTAAAAAACGTTAAGAGGTTTAAACTTTGGACCGCTCTCCTGTCCAAACTATTGGGACCCTATTTTCCAGATCCCTTTTAAGATTCAAAATCGGAATCCATCGAAAAAAGATAAGTTTATTCAGGAAAAAGTACGTTTTTGTGTTTGATTTCGTAATAACGACAACACTAATCAATCAGCATATTTGAGGTCACCACCTTGAATTATTAAGATTGAGTTCTAGAGCAGGAAGATCCGATCATTAAATCAAAAGTTATTTAGGGTGCTGTATTTATTTTAACTATACACATTTCAATGATATTTTTTTGCATTCATCATGTCGCAATTTTGTTAAAAATTATTTAAAAAAATGAAAAATCTTTGTAACACAACTTGTAGGTTTAAAATTTTTTTTATGAAGTTATAAACTCATTCACTCGCTTATAAATAAATTCACTGCCGTTAATATACTTACTTGTTATTAATATGCTTTATTCACTGATATTAAAGCAATTCCCCCCCCCTCACACCTAGAGAATAGGAAATTGTCAAAAAAAAAAAGACTTTTCTGCGGCACACTTTTCTTTCCATCTTTAGTAAAACTTATATGTAAAGAATTCTAACGACCAAGAAAGTTAACCTAAGAATATGTGAGTAAAAAAAACCTATAAATATATTTTTCAAACAAATAATATTTTTAAAAAATAATAATTTAATTCGAAGTTTGATTCTCGATAACCAGCCACACGACCATGATCCCGGGATGAAGTATGAACAAGCGTCGAACACATGAGCGAGGGTCCGAATCTTATTGTGGTGGGTCGTCACGTGTGTAAAGAAAGGCTAATTATTAGCTACGAAATTTTTCTTTCAGTACAACATTAAAAAAAATTTTTTTTTTTTTTAATGTTACCTTTTTCCCCATTATGGTCATTTAAAGAAATTATTTTACATACTCCAGG
Source organism: Parasteatoda tepidariorum (assembly GCF_043381705.1). Classification (NCBI taxonomy): domain Eukaryota; kingdom Metazoa; phylum Arthropoda; class Arachnida; order Araneae; family Theridiidae; genus Parasteatoda; species Parasteatoda tepidariorum. Next base: position 86,222,448 of record NC_092212.1, on the reverse strand, counting down.
GTGCGTAGCCAAAATATTCAACAAAAAATAAGCACCTTTTAAGCACTAAAAAAATATTTTTAAGCACTTTAAAAAAATATAATTAGGCAGGGTTGGAAAGTTTTTGACAATTCTATCTTGTTTGTTAAACCTTATGGCATTGTTTTTGACAATTGTCAAAAATCATGAAATTTTGAATCATGTAAAACGAATGGCGTTTTCATACGCTACGGACTGACCATACGCCGAAATAGATTGCGGTTGAATTGAGAAAACGTTGAATAGAACAATGTGAACTGTGTCTTTTTGTATAATTCGTAGCGAAATTCAATATGGTAAAGGAAAAATATTAGTTTGAAAAGGGGAAAATTAAGCACTTTTTAAAAACACCCAATGAAAAAAGCACCTTTAAGCATTTTTTAAAAATGCTACGCACCTTGTTATCCCTATCAATATATTTTTTTTTTATAAAAACATCCGATACAGTATGAAATTTTTTTGAATATTTCTTGTGTTTTCAGCATATGAAGGCCTATATTTTGCTTTTATAATAACACATAATTTTCAAATTTTGTCCCATTTATTATTTCAATATAGCCAAGCTATAAAATTAAAGACGAAATGCAAAAATATAGAAGCAATATAAGCATTTATATTAACCTATAATTTCCATACTCAATGTTGGTCCACCTAATACTACCACTGAAAGAGTGACCAACAAATCTGGCCTACTGGTACCTGAATGACGAGGGTCATTCAGGTACCAGTAGATCCGAAAAAAATTTATAATAATACAAATAATTTTTTCTCCTTCCACATAGTCTTTTAATAATCACATTAACAAGAGTGTATAAAAATAGCCACATCACAATTTAACAAAACAATAATAAATAAAAGGTGCCGCTTTAAAGAATCTTTTATTAAACTCCCAATGAATGTGAAATAACCCCTTCAGTTCTCCCCCTTCACGGTATCATCAAAAAGGAATGGTTTTTGTCCATTTTTTTTTTTTTTACAAAAATTATCGTCACCTGTTTGTATTTTGAGGATTATTAAGTTTTAACAGTACGGAGGAAAATTGTCTGTCCTCGAGAGTTATGACACAGTGAAGCTGGACAGAAAACGGTACATATCCCTCGTAGGCAGGAACAAAGAAAAGTATAATGAAGAATTTTGAAGTAAAAAAAATAGTTCTGGTCGGACTAAAGTTTCAAATTTTATATTTTTTTCCAAGATAAAAAGTTGGAAAGTATGTTTTGTTTTGAGAGGAATTTAATGCTCGTTTTTACGATTTCAATCGAATGTTTGCTTCCCTGAAAGTCGCGTTCCCCTTTCGATACATGAAACGGCCCACTATTGAGGGAAGGGCTGAAGGGATTAAATCAAATGTGATGCTGCGACCGCCCACGTGACTACAAGGCAGAGAATGATTGGAGCGAGGGTCTCTCCCCTGCTTTTGAAGAACGTATCGTTGTCCATTATTTGAATGCTCGGAGGTTCTGTAGGCGGCGGGAGTTTGCAGTAAGCACCAGTAACACACTTTATGTGGCTGAAATGAAAGTAAAATTCTAATTTATGAGTCTCTCCAGTTTGTGTTAATTTCCCCAAATCATGCAAAACACTTGAAGCCTTGAATGTTTCCTTTTGAATAAGACATTCTAGTAGAAATAAGTAAATAGAAAATTTATAAACTCTGCGTATTATAATGACAAGCCACATTTTCACAGAGCTCAGTGTTTATTTCATTGCAGGCAGTAAGATGTATTCTGGCCCCATAAGATAATAAGTTCCATCTCGTTGGAACCAAAAAATTGACTCACTTTTACCAAATCAAGGTAATAAATATTTTATGGAAAATGCTTACTGTATCGGCTAAAATAGATATAGGCTTTAGAACATAAGCGAAATGCTGCTAAAAAGCTCTTATGTATAATTTGTAAAGTACCAGCTAGGAATGAACGATGCCTATAGATATAGGTAGCACTTTTGATTTAGAAAATGTTACCTTCACGAATTGCTTCAATTTCAAAGAATTTCCTGAAAGAAATGCGTTTAAGATCTGCATATTTAAGATCTATTAAACATTTCAAATTTTCTGATTACACAAAATATAAAAAAAGGAACATTTCTCAGGGTATGTTAAACCTGCTATCTTCACAAACAGTCAAACACACTCCCGTAGATGCCAGAATCACAACCTCTGATTGTTTAAGAGCAATAATGACTTTCACAAGCTCATTGTATTTTTCAAGGCTTCAAGTAGGACCACTTCATTGGTTTCCAACATGCAATATCCCAAATCATGCACATCCAAAAATGCTTCCATGCAATATACGTATATATGTATGTATATGTTTGTATGTATATATATGTATGAAAGTATATGTATGTATATACATATAGTATATATACATATAGTATATATACATATATATGTATAGTATTTGTATGAATTTCTTAACACACAAGAAATAAATCTACATGACCAAATTATGAAGGAATCTCAAGTACATAGCTGCCAACACGTATGGGGAAAAATATAGTAGATTTTACGCTATAATATAAATTTTATGATAATTGTTGCAAAATATACTAAATATTGTATACATAGGGATTTTTATAGTCATCAAAATAGAAAAACTGCCAGATTTTCCAGTTATAATTTCCCACTAAATGATCTTGAAATGTTATGTATTATGTTTATTCATAATTTTGAGTAGTGATAGACTGAATTTTATAAACGAGGCTCGCTTTCTTATGCATTAAATGACACTTGCTTAAATATTCAAGCAAGCAATAATCTGTACAAAAATTCTATTTCAATAGGTGATTTTTTAAATAAAACTTACTCAATTTTTTGGGAATTTTCTAAAATGTTCAAAAACCAGGAGTATTTTTTATTAAACCAGTCGACCAGGAGAAACTAGCAAAATCCTGTAGAGTTGGCAGCTATGAAAGTATTATATAGAACTGTTGCATTTTGATTTTATGTTTTCTTCTTATCAAATTTTCAACCCCCTTTCTTTTGCATGTGAAAGGTTTGTTGTAGAAAATAGTATATTCATATTCTATAATGGCCATATAGACAAATTATTGCTTTTCTAGTTGAATATTTAAAAAATTGTTTTTCCTTCTTCATTTTTTTCTATTTCATTTCATTGAATTTAGAATACTCAAATAAACAGATTTGTCGTGAATCAGTTTTCTATATTTTTTAAATTAAAGACATATCACCAATCAGTTTCAATAAAATATCTGATAAAAAAAACTAAGTGAAATACACTTTCAGAAAATATAATTAAGCGTGCTATGATAATCAATTCTTTAACACAAATGAGTTTAATTCTTTCCTTTAAAATCAAGTGACTTTTCGACAGTTAATGAATTTACAAATGACACTTGGTTTAAAAGTTTGGTGTCAGTTACAACACGTAAACTTTTCTTTTATGAAGTTTTTTAGGAGGAATATATGTTATGATTTAAAATAAACTGGACATTTCATCTCTAAACATTTAAATCAGCCTATTTCAATGCACCTTACTCAAAGATCAACTAAACGAATTTTCAAAGAAAAAAAGAAATTTTTTTTTACAGCATAATACATGTTTTAACATATTTCTTAAAAACATTTTTCAACTTATGCTTTTAGTTCAATTTTTATTCACTCGCACCAATAAAACTAAAAAGTTTTAAAAGTCACATATGGAGAACTTTCTCACTAAACTATTAACTCACAGAAAAGAACACACATAAAGAGAGTGTTTCTTTTTTGCATTATCAATTTTGTAGTTTTTAAGATAGAAACATTTCTTGCGTGGACTGGAACAGAACATTTTACCTCACAGAAACGAAGCAGCAAAACTTTTCAAAAAAGTTCTATACTATATTTAATTTTTAGAAAGTTAATTTTATTTTATAACAAAAATTTAACAGCCAACCTAATTTTGAATTTATGACTATGAATGTTCAACTCAAACAATTTTCATTATGTACCCAATCCAGAAGAAAAGAGATTAAGTATTGGGACAAGTTAGCTTTGGGAGGAGACTTTTTGATGAAACTAACCCACATGTGCATTACATGGAGAAAAAATCGATGAAAACCTCCCACAGTTAGCCCTATGACAAAGGGATTCTAACCCATGATAGCACTGAGGATATTTTACGCCATCAATGTGGTCAGTGCAACGAGGAGCAAATTTTGTATCGACCAGCCACAGCAGGGATTTGAACCTGGGTTCAACTCGCTGTGAGACGAGCACTCTATCACATGAGGCACCGCAGAGCTTGAAAAAAGAGTATTTTAAAAAAAAAGAGATAATTTATTTAAATTTATAATTTCCTGTTCTTTTTTCTTAATAGTTTTATTTATGCCACTTGACCATCAATGGTAATAAAATAATACAGAAAAGAAGAGTGAGAGAGAGGGAGACCAACAATAATTTTTTTTTAATATAAAATATAATACATCAAATAATTCCCCACAACCACATGCACATCAAAATACACACAGAAAAAAGATTGTCAACATTGAATAATATTAAGTACACAAATACAACAATGCAAATATATATATAATTATAAAATAAGTATTCATGGAATTTTAAAAAGTTTCTGTTTTGCAATGCACTTTTGTTTCATTAATAATTTTTACTAAAGACAAAAGAGGTCTCTTTATAGGAAATCTGCATTACTTTTATTAAATTACTTTTGACAATCCATTAAAAGCCTGCTTATATTTAAAGATAATTTTCAGGAAAAAAAATTGTTTTTCAAAAAATAAAAAAGTTAACAAATTATACACAATCCAATGTTAAAGAAATTATTCTTAAATCATTTTAAGTAAACCAATACAAAATTTAAGTATGAAAGTTTTTACTAAAATAATTTTAGTTGAGTTAAAAATCTTTTATGTTTTAATACTTATTTTGTGCATCCAGCAGGCTAAGTTCAGTTACGCTTGTAAAAATTGCAAGCAGATGCTTGCAATAAGTAAATGCTTGAGGTAAATTTTTTTAATTAACTACAGAATAATTGGATACTCATGATGTTGAAAATAAAAAGTCGATAAAAACGTATCAATATGCATTTTAAGAATAATAAATATTTTGCAGAGTCGCAAGAAAAATAATAATAATGCAGTCATATAAATATTTATATTACAATAAAATTTTGATGTCACTGAATTACTTACACTGAATACTAAAAACTCTTTTAAGATTTAAAACGTGAAAAATAAATTAAAAATATTGAAGTTGTGCCAAGTACATAAAATGATTGTGTTAAGATAAAGGTCCAATAAATAAATGGTATAATTAACATACGTTATATTTCTTACCATATAAACAAACTTGCTTGAAAAAGAGAAACAACAAAAAGTGATGAAAAGACAATAAGTTGTGCAACACATTGTGCAAATAGAATGGGATTTATCTAACATGTTAATAAATGAACTAAAATTGCACTAAAATGTACAAATGCTTTTTTTTCTTTTTGTTTTAACATCAGTATATAAATTTCAGGATTCTAACAGTTTGCACAAATTTATAAAAATATTATTTGATACTTTTGTAAAGTATTTTGGAATATTAGGTAGAGTTTTTAATTAGTAAATATATATAAGGTGCATCTTTTAGGCAAGTTATTTTTATATCAAGCTTTTTATTTATAAAACTGGTAAAAAAATTAAGAAACTTTTGTTACAGATTTAATTTAACAATTAATAATTTAACAAAAAAGTTATCTTCCCATTATTGCAAAAATGTAATTTTGAGTACAACCTGATATTTACTTTTGAAACTTGATGTTTGCAACTAAATGTTTAATATGTACAGTTGTATAATTTGTACATGTACAGTATGTAAAATTTAAAGAAATCAATGCTAAATGTATGTAAATTTGTACTAATGAGAAAATTATATTGAGCAAAACTATTTTATTAAAGGATCCTTAATTTTAAATATTATTTCGAATAATAACTTGTATAATATATCACTGTTTTAGAAAAGATATAAGCAGAAATTGATCAACTTAGTCGGGCATCACTGAGAATGTTTATAAAAAAATTATCTTTAAAACTTTATTTTATCACAAACATTTTGTAGAAATGCATCTTTATTATATCTTTAAAATGCTTAAAACAAATAAAAATTTTATCTACTTAAACAGAGTGCGTAGCCAAATCTTTCAACAAAAAAATAAGCACCTTTTAAGTACTATTTAAGCACTCAAAAAAGATTTTTAAGCACCCTATATGTTAACTAAATGTTAAATAATTTTCAAAGACTTAACATGAACATGATAAAATAACTAGTTTTTCACAAATAACCCTTTTCTTGATTATATTAGCCATTAAAAAATGATCGAGAGATTTTTCGGTTCCATTTCAGAGGGCGGAAAAAGAAGCTTAAAAATTCAGAATATCTTGCAAAATGCTGCAGAGTTGCACACGAGTGTGCAATTATCTCACCGAACCCAGCTAACTCTACACACATACAGACATTTCATCAAATTATGTCAAAAAATTGGTGCTTTCATACACTATGACAGCACGCCGAAATAGATTGAGGTCAAATGAATTGTGAAGACGTTGAATAGAACAATGTGAAAAGCATGCTTTTGCAAAATATGTGGCGAAAATTGACATGGTAAAGAAAAAAAAAATCTCATTTTCAAAGAGGGAATATTAAGCACTTTTCTAAAAACACCCCATAAAAAAGCACCTTTAAGGGCTTTTAAAAAACGAAAATAAGCACCTTTAAGCACTTTTTTAAAAACGCTCCGCACGATGTCAAAATATAAAAGAGGATAGTAAGAGGCCAAAGCAAAAATTGTAGGGAATCACGAAAAGATAGCGAGGCACTAAACCAGCCTTAACAATTAGTTTGCAACACAAACTACTTCACAAATAAACTATTGGTCTCTTTTTAACGAACAAGAGACCCTCTTTTGAATGACAATATAGCGAGCATTTAATGATACTATTGAAAGATATTCAGATGCAAAAATATACACTATCCGGTCAAAAGTATCCGGACATCCGGGTTGTTAAGGTGGTGGAAGCATAATGGTGTATGTGGGGGGAGGGGGTGCTTCTCGCAGTTTGGTCTGTGTCTTTTAGTTCCTGTGGTTGGAACTCTATGTGTAGGTGGACAATGCTGCACTCCAAATTCTTATGGTAATATTCCACTTCTTTTCCAGTATTCACACATCAAGGTTTGCACAGTCATGCTTTGGGTGTTCAAAAACTGGACTGGCCCTCTTATCCTATTAATAAGTACCTCAGGACGCTCTCCACTGTGTGTCCAGAGACTTTTCGCCAGACAGTGTATGTCTATAATGCATAAAAACTGAAAGGTTTGCTATTATGCCTATTAAGTACAGTTTGAAAGAAAAAGAAGTATACTCTCAAAAATTGTACAGAATAGAGATAAAAAAAAAAAAACAGATCATTTTTAATTTCTTAAGAAGTGTCGAGTCTTTCTGTTGCCAACTGTGTCCTGCACAGTTATTGTATTTTCCCACTCACTACTAATGACGTCAAAACTATTTACACTTCATTTTTTTTGCAGGTGTTGTGCAACCCAAGCAGAACTATGGAAACAGAAGTCTTTAACAATTGGACCAAAATTGCAAGTTTTCTTTGAATAATAAAGAATTGTGCACAAAGAAAAATGTTGTTGAATATTAAAGCTATCCAAACAAACCTAGACAGAATTTTTTTATAATTCTTTCTGGCAAAAACGAACGTTTAAAGTTTTAAAATTTAAAGTCAAATTATCAAAGAAAAAAAAAATAATCAAGAGCTTTCTTTTGGGCATAATTTGGAACATACTGTAAAATTATTCTCATAACTTGCTTGAGTTTAAAATAATAATGTTTGTTTTTTTCTTTTGCTCTATCCTTTATTTTTAATGAGACAAGGAGTTATTCTTTTTTCAAATACTATTAAAATATCGCAACCAAACATATACATATAGAGAGACATTGATATGCACAAACAAAAATGTAAAAACCATGCAGTAAGTGAATAAGAAGTGAGAATCACTCTTCCATTGCTTAAAAGAAATATCACTTCAGTATTTGAAGGTGTCAATCACACTTTGGACAGAGAATGATCAGAAATGTAATTAAAGATATTAAAATAGAGAACATCTGTTTTCAGTGAAAGGCACTACAAAGTGATTTCCGAGGAATGCAAAAAGAGAGAAGAAGAAAAATACAGAAAGTATAGTTTATTACGTGATATCTTTGAACTGTGAGAGAGGGTGAGCATATTTGGAGCGCCAGTCTCTCTTGAAAACTTCCTCGACTTGCTCGCGGAGAGGGTTGGACCCGTCTGTGCCGTTGGTGACCGGATTCCGTATCACGAAGCCGACGCCACCCGTATTCACAAAGTAGTCTTCCGACCAGTTGGATGTACCTAAGAAAATTCATTACATCAGCAAAAACACATTAAAGCATAATGAAGTTTTGTACTACTCTAATTTCTTATAATAAAAATGATTTAACTAGGGTATCATTTTAGAGAAATTGTAATAGAGTAATTTAATATTATCAGGTTTTCATTGTAACACCTGATATTATTACATAAAAATAAATTACATAAAAATAAATTAAAAATAAATAGAATGAATTTGATGACCCACGTGATTCGCATGAGTGATGACAATACAATAAAAAAGATGTTTTTCACAGTTTCTATGGCTATCAAATATACTAATATAATACATTACACCTATTTTTGTACATTTGGTACCTACTATAATTGCACTAATTACCATAATACTAGTGCAGGGGTGACGAACCTTTATACACCAACGTGCCATTTTTTCTAAAAAATTGTTTAATGAAATCACAGACGTGCCGTCAAATAACTTTGACTTCATGATTATTGGGAAAATAATAATACTAAATACTATCAACTCAAAACTCTTTATTTATATTGAAAAGAAAATACATTTTGCAATGTCTCAGTTATACGCGTAATTCAACTTAAAGTAGCATCAGTGGGACTTCTGTTATTGCAGATTAAATCACAAATAACTTATATTAGGTTGTAAGATATTAGTTTAAGCAGGACTGTTGATTTTCTTGCTAGTTATTTATTGTTAGCTTGTTTTTTATGGTTATTAATTGTTCTTTTAGCATTAATTGTTTATTTTTCTATTAATAATTGTTTATTATTTTGTTTGTTTTTTGTAAACTTTAATTTAATTGTTACATATGCTTCATAGTGTGTGACATTTGTGTAATAACAATTCAGAGTGCAATAACAATTGTGATCGGTGGCGTGCCCAAAATATTGTGTCACGTGCCATTGGTTCGCCATCCCTGTACTAGTGTCTATTATCAAAATTAATTAAGCATCATTGACAAGAATAATAAATAGAGTGAGTTTTTTACATTTCTCCTAAATTAATCAGTACCATTTTTTTTATTAATTTTGCCTTAAGTATAGAGCTTATTTCTTTCTTTCTATAAGTTACTACCAAAATTAATTAAGTATCAGTAATAATATTTTTACATTCTTTCTAAAAGATTTAGTACCATTAGCATTAGAGCAAATACTTTCATTCTATGCCTGAGGAGAAGTGGGTATCATTTTTATAAGCAAATGAAGTTAAAAATAAAATGCCCTGAAAAAAGTCAACCCAATAATGAATTCGATTAAAAAAGTGATATTTGATGAGCCAAAAGAATTGGCAAAACTCATGTACTGTGCTCATATTTTGAAATTCACCCATGGAGAGCATGTCAAATATCTCATCCATAAATGACCATTAATTAAACTGTTATATCCGCCGTTGAACAGTCGACCCAATTTTGGGTTTACGACTACTAATGTTCAACTCCGTAGCCTTGTCATCTTGAACCGAATCCAGACGACAAAGAAACTCCTAGACCAGTACCCCCAGAGGTATTGATTTGTTATGGAAACATGGAGGACTTTGCGACTCGAGAAATTTAATGTGCATCAGTCACCATTTACTACATGGAGCGTCTTCGGCCCGAGGGGTCCCACAACCTCTTGGACACGAGCACTACCAACCAAGCTATCCTGGCCCAAGCAAGGTTTATTAAGTAAAAACCCATCAGGACTTTTTTTTTGGGAGGGGGGGTTGAGTGTGGATCAGAAAATGCTGTTTTGCATTTAACAACCCTGCAACCAGTGCACACTGATTATTGACATTTACCAGAGTAAAAAAGAATGAGATTCAAAAAAGCAATTTTGAACATCTACCTAAAATGAGATTAAGAATGGTGACATTTACCACAGAATGTTTGTTATTCACATTTAAGTATACACCATCGAATTAAAACAAGTTTAATCATAGCAAAACTTTTTTTAATTCTGCCTGGATACTGAAAATAGCCTTTTATGAAATGTAATAAAAAAGACTCACCAATATAAGCAGCATTGTCTGTAACCATATACTTATTGTGATTCACCCTTGCAAAGGGTATTCTTGATTGAGCCTCAGTATAAGTTGGCACAACAAAGATTTTCTGAAAAAGACATGGATCAGTTTTCTAACATTAAAATAAGTTACAGTAAAATGTTAGCATTTAAGAACTTTTTTTACACCCAAAAGGAAGAGTTCAAATTCAATATTATATAAGTACCCAACGTGAGGAAAGTATGATTTGCTTATTTTTACTGAGAAGGAAGAACAGGGATATAAACAATGCTTAACTTAAGACAATGAGACTCTTTATCAATGAGTTTTGAATGTAAAATAAAATAATGTGTACTACAAAAACATATTTATCTATCGACTTCTCTCCCTCCCATCTCTTAATACTTCTTTTATTAACTGTTTTTTTTTACTTATTAATTAATAGCTTGTTTTTTATAGTTATTAATTGTTAGCCTTTTTACATTAATTGTTATTTTTGTGTGATTAACTTGTTTCTTTTTTTTTTTTGCTTATTATTAATCGTTAGTTTGTTTTTTTGTTTTTAGTTTTCCTTTGTTAAATTGTTCTGTAATTATTAATTGCATAGCTAATTTTAATGGGTAACTTTTATTTCTTTTTGTAAGTTAATATCTACTTTGCTTTCTTTTGTTAATGAATACTTTTAATAATCACTCAATTTCCTACTTATATTAACATTTTAAGATTGTCAGAGAAAGGACTATTGACGGCAAAGATGTTCAAGCGGCTAAAGCGTGGAAAAATGATAAAAAGTATATATATATATATACATCAAATATTTTGAATATAAAATATTATATATATATACCTTTTTTTAATTTAAACTTTATGCGCAATAAAAAAAGCATAACTTTTACTATATCATTTCTAAAACTTAGCGGCACACAAAAGTGTCGCACAGTAATTCTGATTCACAGCCTTAAGAGATAAAAAATCCTTTATTCTCTGAAAGCATGAGAGTGAGTTTGATAATAGCTTATTTTTTCTGACAAGGGAGGAATCAAAAAATATGCCAGTATAAGAACGGCCCATAAAAGTAGTTTTATGTTTTATTCAACAAGAATGCTTTAAGAATCCTAGGTCATTTTAGCTCAGTTGGTATCTGTTTCAATTGATTAAAAATATAAAATTAAGACCCTACAATAAACATTCCCTCATAAAAAGCTACTGAAATAAAATCAAAATACACAATATAGGAATGTTGATATCCAATGACCATAGTTTCAGAAAATAGTTTTCCTAGCAACAGCAAAAGGTAATCTATAAAATTTTTAAATAAATACAATTCAAAAATTCTGCTTTAATTGAGGAGTTAGAAAAAAACCACAAATGTTGGAGGGTAACTTATAAATAACTGCTTACTATCTCAATGTCAAACAAATCACTGTTTAAGGAATTGAGAGATCTTAAAAATGACATCATAGTAGGTTTGGTATGATTCCAGTAACTGGCCAAAATCCTGACTTGAAGTCTCTTGACAACTGTCACTCTGCGGATAGCATCGTCAATGACAGGCCAATAACTAGAGGGAAAGAAAAAGATTTTAAAATTTTACAAATTAATGACATAAATAAGGCTGTGTATTAAGGGTTGACACTCAAATCTGGAAAAAAAATTCCCTGCACATATTATGCACACTATATTAAGACGAAGCAACAATTACTGTGCTCTTGTGTGAGCTATATGGGGCCAATTATATTTATTAGTTTTAATTGCTGGAAAAACAGCTAAACATACTTAAATAATGCTATAGTAAATGACATAGTTTAGTATAGCTGAAATACCATGGTTAAATATCCTATAGATTATGCTTTGAGTGGTCACCACTTTTTAGAAGAAAAAAATAAGAAACAAAATTCCCTGTACTTTAACAGTTAGTAAAGAAAAGAATCAAAATTCCCTGTTATTTCAGATGATTTTTAAATTCTCTGTATTTTCCAGGTTTTCCCTGTGGAAACTCTGATTATCTGACCCAAGGTATCCAGACATGAGATTGTCCTGAGGGACATATGATGTATGGTTCCTCCTTTTGCATCGATGACAGGGAAGATTTTCCACCAGTTTTTGAATTCCATCACAGTTGAAGTGAGCGACTGGCAATCTAATTCGTCCTGTTCTATGGGAGAAGGCAGTTTTGGAACAACATCCATTTTGTGTTGCAGCGTGAATGGGAAAGAAATGGGCCGAAATATTGAAATAGAGTTGGGAGTCCAGCATTGTCCACATACATCTCAGAGTTCACGTGTCCGGATGCCATTGAAGATTGTGTATATTAAATTGCCATTGTCTATCAGAGACTGCTTTCACATCTATAGCCATTTACATTTTTCAGAAATAATTCTAATATTTACTGGAAGAAAAAAAATTTTACACTCTATGCAGCTCATTAGACCATTGATCTGAGGCGACAGTAAAATTAAAAAAAAAAGCAAATCAAAATGCTTAATAGGGTATAAGACATGAAAATGAAATTACAATAAAATTCATTCAAAAACAGATTTTTTTGATGAGAAAAGTCATTAAATGTGCTACTTTGAAAGAATATGTTACATTGAATAGAATACACTATTTTATTATTTGATGTAATAAGTGAAAGAAATTTTTAATAATAAAGTATCAAAATTTTATTATCATAAAACTATACAATTAAAATTTTAAAAAAATCTGAACAAAATGAGAATTTTAATTGTATGCTTCTTCAAAAGGATTAGGTTATTTCACCTTTTGAAGTGATTTACCTTAAGGCTATTTATAATTTTTTTATATCTTAAAAACAAATATTGATAGAAGTTATCATTATTAAAATTAATAAACAGACATTAATAATTTAAAAAAACTTTTCAAAGGACAATATTTTTAGAAATGAGTTTTTTTACTTGTGCAAAAACATTTACTTTGCTACATCAGTTTGAGGGAGGGATAAAGAAACGTACTGATCTTTCTGCATGTAGAGAGAAGTAGGAAAATAATCCATGACTGCAATGTAAACAAAAGAGTGGGCTCTGTTGATGGTATCCAAAATACTATCCAAATCTGTTGTTCTTCCTTTTGGGCAGATGGGGGGTGGAGAACTCTGGAAAAACATAATGATTTATCGATATAATTATTTAGAAAAATATTTTTGTGGGGAGTGAGTAATCGACAAAGTCAACCTTCGTCTACGAGTTGTATTAAGATCACCGTACTTTCGAGTACCGATCGTGAGAGCTGTATTAAGTTGACGGTCAAGGTCACTCCTGTGTTGCCATAAGCAGTAGAGTGAATACGTTGTACGTGGTCAAAACTGAGTAGCTAACAGCACGAGGAGATGGTTAGTGACACAGTCACAAGAAGCAAGTCAACTGTTCAAAGTGGACCATCCTTCAAAGTAGACGTGTTAAAATCGTAAAGGGCATTTCTGCCAAGGTAGGCATGTTCACATCACGACTGGGTCACCAATGTGGGGACAGTAGCTGTCGACAATGTCAACCTTCCTCTATGAAAAGGTACCATCCCCGTACTTTTCTTTGTAAATGTGAACTTAATACAGCTCTCCCGGCTTCTCACAAAACAGCAATCAATCAACTAGTGGTATTCGTTCATTGAATACTATCACAGCTATAATTCTGGAGGAGAAGAACTGTAATGTATCTACCACTACAAAAATATAATTCCAATTCAGTAGTATATAAGACATGTTAACTCGATTCTATGCCTGGATACCTTTACATAGACAAAGGTCGACATTCTCATAATTCCCCCCACAAATTTATCCTTAAAATATTTTTCTTATACAATTAAAGAGCCACAGATTTTACTTAAAAAAAATATCTTTTTTTTTAACTGCCAAGATTTTCAGCTCCAAAGATGTAGGGATGTGTAAAGATATAGGAGTGTTTGAAGAAGTTTCATTTATTAATGAATTTACTGAACACAGGACAACAAACAATGCAGTTTTGCAATTATCTCGTAACATAAAATTTCTCTTATAGTGTTAAAATACTGATAATTCTTTTATTGAATCTCAAATAAATTACCAATCAAGATTTTGCATATAAAGTAGGTTTTGCTTTTTTTCAAGGCTCAAAAATACTTAACATTTATAATTTTATTGTTCTTTAAAGGTATCAGCTAGATTATTTTTACAAAAGACTCTTATTCAGAGACTAACTATTCAGCACAATAGTCATCTGGTGTTTAATACAACCTTATTCAGAATTATATTAGGGTTGTTAGTTATTATATTATATTAGGGTTAGTTATTATATTATATTATATTAAGTTATTATATTATATTAGGGTTGTGAGTTTGTCACTAATTTCCGCAGAATATTAACGAATTTTATAAATACTAAAAATTTTTAGACATTTGCTCAAAAATTTTAAAAATGATTTTTTTCATGTTAACAGCAATTAGTACCTGGAAACTTTGATGCATAATAAGTTTGCGTATGTTCTTCATGGTGCCAGTAAATATATAGAGGCAGAACTGAAATCTTTGTGAAAGAATCTAGAATGTGTTATTTAAGAAAATGCGAGCTTGACAGGCTTCGCTTATTCGAAATAGAATGGAAAGAACAGTTGGTAATGTAAACAAATGCCATGTTTTAATAACCCATCAGGAACGATATACTCGCACTACGTCACTTGCAGATATTCCATTGTACAATAATTTGTTCATTTGAATAAAAAACATTTTTAATACTAAATAAAAAAATGAGAAACAATTTTTCCAACTTTCTCTTATAAATTATTTCCTTATTTGTACTTTGAACATGTATCTCCGTGTTTACATAATTAGTTCTTTCTGTATCTCTTTTACTGTAAACTTAAAATATCACGATTCTAGTTATAGCAAAGAAGAAAAAAATGATGCTTACAGATATGTAGGTGAGAACTTGTGAGTTGTTCATTATAACTGAAACAGGGTTATCTTTGTTGATGGACGTCTGCAGGTCAGCTGGCCATTCAGGAGGTATGTATGGATTGGGAACTCCAAGTTTCCAGTACACTTCAAATATCTTGAACAGATCTTGTGCTAGGCATGAACAGTTGTAAATAGCCAAACCAAGCTCCTTAACCTACAAAAGCACAGACAGTCAGCAAGTAATAAAAATAAGAACAAAATACCATTGGAAAAAAAATCCTCTGTAAATATTTTAAATTCAATAACTCATTAATCAAATTTTTTATTTTTAAAAAAACCCAACAAGATCTTATTTTGTTGATGACTATAAAATGAAATTATGATTCTTTTGGGATTAATTTTCCTTTATTTCAATTCAGTGAAAAACTATCAAAGAAATTTATTTTGAAAAATGTAATGCTTCCAAGACTTATTTAAAATTTTTAAAAAAAATGATGTGTTACACATCATCAGACATGACGAGTACATGGCTGCAAAATACTACTAGCAAAAGTTTTCATAAAACTAAATTAGAAGATGCAAAACACTCCTTTTTGATACAAAATAACTAAACATTAATAACATTTCCAAATCATAACATTTATCAAATTATTTTCAAAATGAAATATTCTTCCATTCACTAGTTTCTGCATTACGAGAAGAAGCAAAATTGAAAAGTGGTAGCAGTTAAACAGACATTGTAAAATCAAATGGGCTACAACTGTTTTCAAAATAAAATCCTTTAAAAAGGTGTTATAACAATAAATATTCTAACTGCAGTCCAAGAATTTAGAAATTTTATTTCATCAGACTTTAACAACTTTTTTAAACAAAAACATAATGTAAAAATTACTTTTGGACAAAAACAAGTTTTGTTTAGTTCAACGCATAGTCATGTGTGATAAAACTGCACAACATGTAAATAGAGTTCATAGTAGTTCTCTTTCTTTTTAAACAAAGAAACATACACACAGATAGACTTGCTCTAGAAACTTAACAGTTAGGTACAGAACACTGATCTGTTCTAGGAGCATTACCAAAATGTTTTACTTTTTTTTTTTTATACTGGTTTCTATGAAAACAAATTTTTACTCATGACTTCAAGCACTCCAAACTATTAGACAAAATTATGTTTCCTTTGCTGTTGTACTACTTTAATAAAAAGCAAATGTACAAAAAGAAAACAAACTTTATTTAAGCGAAAGGATATTTATATGGATTTTAACAAGAATAAACCAAAGTAATTTTATGATTACCATAAACCACTCCATCGTTCCTATTTTAGCAAAAGAGGGTCTTCATATTAATATGAAAATTAAGTATGTATGAAATGAAGAGAAATTATGTATTTCAATCTTATTTTATTTTGGATAATAATAACAATTTAAACATTTAATTATTTAAGACTATAAAATGAAAAATAAATATAAAAATTACCATGGGAAGCTATTAAATCAATACCTTAGACAGAATATAAGTTAGCAAAATGACTTTATATACTTTTATTTATTATTTTGAGATTAAATTTACGACTTTGAGCTTTTTTAGTTCTAAAACTTGAATTCTAAAATAAAATAAAATATTCTTCAAGCACAAAAACTCAGTTGAAGAACTCTCTGCAAACAATTCATCAAACCCTTTCATTAAATACTTTGTTTTGACAAAATTTGCTCAATGATCATTCATTATTTGTATGACATCATTATGAAATTTTCATTTGACTTTTCTTTTAGGAATACAAAAGAGCTTACTGGCTTACTTTGTTCTATTTTATATTTATATAAAAGGAATTTTAATTGATTTTCTTAATGAGTTATGATCTAAAAAAAAACTTAATAGCTTCTTGTGAAAACATTTTGAGCTTTCATCTACATTATGTAAGTCTGTGTATGACATTTAGTAATAAAGGAGAATCTATATCTCTGATAGTGTAAATAATAAAGGGAAATCTACCTGCGTCAAAGATCTCCAGTCCATATTGGCACTTCCAATGTAAAAGTGTTTTTTATCAATAAGAAACATCTTTGTATGCAGTACTCCACCACCAAGCATTTTTTTGAAGTCTAAACTCCTTACTTTAGCTGCACCTATGTCACAATGGAAATTTCTTTTAGAACTTATTATATTTTAAAAAAAAAATTACAATGGAATAAAATATACAAGGTGATTCAAATTTATTGTTCAAAAATACTGAATAGGAATATGATAACTGGTAAGAAGCATGTAAAATCATGTCCAAGTGAAAATCTTGTTCACCAGATCTGACTGAATTTTTTTACAGGATTATATTAAAAAAACCCTAGGGTATTAAACCTCTGAGGAACCAAACATGGATTTGTTCGCAGGAATCCAGTGGTGGAAGTGGAGTTATTGCCAATATACGAGGCACATTCTAAACATCCTTTCTTTGATGTGCCATTGTTGGGAGGCTCGTAATAGCAGTTGCAACTTCAAACGCCTGCTTTTAAACAAAAATGTTGCATAAACTCAACTTAATGAAATAAATTATCATTCGAGAAATGTCTTGAATCTTGCAATCGATGGTTTTGTGAGTAGCTGCGACCCTATATTGCGGAATGATTTTTTTTAGATATCACGAACCTAACCTACGTGTAGATTTGTATACAATAAGTTACGAATCAGCCGACCGGATCGTGTAGGGGTCGTGGAACTGTCCGTGCATCAGAAAGGTTCCAGGTTTGAATCCCGGGCAAGGCATGGATGTTCTTTCATTCTCTGTTCTATCTGTGGGAGCACTGTTGTTGGCCCACCTAATAGGGTGCCTCTGAAAGAGTGGCCAACAAATGCCTGTATTGACAAAATGTTATTCCCCAGGTGGACATTGGATTGCATTATATTTGAAATACAATTAAGAGTAGACACAAAAAAAGAAAAAAATTTAAAAACAAACAAACAATGTATTTAGGACTTAATTACACACTAATAACTTGAGACACATTAACTAAACTAACACTTTAATTAACACTAATAACTGAAATCATGTGAAAGGTAGTCAATAAACATCAAAATAATAACATAGATATATTTCATTCACTAGAGAAATTAAAATAGAAAAAAATCCCATTAGAAATTGTAAACTTGTGAAAAGTATATGTATAGATATGTAAACTCAATCTTCTAAAAATATGCATACATTTTGGCATTTAGAGATATTTTTTACATATTATTAAACAAATATTGTCACTAAAAAATAAATTCTCATACCTTTAACTTTAAAAATAAACACTGACGTAAGACCAGCAATGCAAAATATTATCCAAGATTTTCAATACGAAAAGTTTTGTCTATGCACCTTTGGCTTACAATCAAGGTTGGCAAGTTTCTGCCGAGGTAGTTAAAACCACTGGTAGAAACCGGTTAAAACCGGCATGGCAAAAACCCTTTTCTGCCACATTTGTGGCAGAAATTCAGAAAATGACATAAAAGTAAGTACTGAGATTGACATATAATGAATAATTCATAGAAAAAACAATTAAATGTTAAACAAAGTACAATTTATTTACAAAATTATCACCATTCAAAATCAAATATTACATTGTTTGCACTCTGCAGTAATATATAACAACAGACAAG
Source organism: Parasteatoda tepidariorum (assembly GCF_043381705.1). Lineage (NCBI taxonomy): Eukaryota > Metazoa > Arthropoda > Arachnida > Araneae > Theridiidae > Parasteatoda > Parasteatoda tepidariorum. The sequence continues at coordinate 86,203,552 of NC_092212.1, read as the reverse complement.
TTCTGATGCAGTTTCTAAACCTAAACAATTTCTCAATTTGCTATGCACTAATGAGAAATTTGTGAAGATTCTCTAAATCCAGCAGAACAAGCTGGCACTGCCATCCACAAAAGATTCAAACTGTTACTGTTATAATAATTGGATTGTTGCCATGCAAATTATGGCTTGGAAAAGAAAAAAAAACTATTTGAAAATAGCTCTATTCAGTTATGTTAAGAGTTAAATGATAATAATTACTGAATTTCAGAATTTAATATAATAAACTAAAATCTAGTACAGTACACTCTCGATTATCCGTGCTCATTCCGGAGTCACACAAAAAATATAAATAGAAGCATTTTCAAGATTAAAAATATTTGATTCATGAAGTTATAACACTACCAAATTTTTGGAAGCAATATTCGTTATTGGATTGCAGTATATGGAATATCAGCAGCATGGTCAAAGGTAAAATCGTCTACGTTATCACGATCTTGGAGAAAGATCATACCGCTTGATGAACAATCCTCTTCAGATGTTCAAGAAAAATATGATAACAGTATTCTCGAACAAGCAAAAGAAATCTAAGGTTTCGAAATTCTTGATGAAGAAAATTTAGAAGATTGGTTTCAAAGTGATGCATGTGAGCCTGGCTTCCAGTATTTGACTGATGAAGACATCGTTATGTTGTTAAATCAAATAGTGATGATAGTAACTGATGCAGAAGATGTAGTAAATGAATGAAATACAATTTCTCATTCTGCTGCTCTGTGGAAACTTTATTAGATTATATGGGAGGATTTGATTACGGTGACATTACTGCGGTTCGTAAAATATGTGTATCGATATATGGCGAAGACGCATTACACATTTTTTAAAAAGGAAAATTTCTAGTTTGATGTTATGCATGCAAATGTCAGTAATTTTTATATTTTTTGTACTGATATTGAATTTTTCTTTAATAAAAGGAGTTTTCGGATTATCCGTGTTTTTCTATTGTCCGTGCGACCTGTCCCTGTGATTAACCCGGATAATCGGGAGTGCACTGTATTTATATTTATTATTACATTACTTTATTCTTCATTTTATATAAATATTTGATATACTGCACTCTTTATATTTAATAAAAACAAAATAATATATATTTACAAACAATGGATTAAAAAGTTTGTTACTGTTACATGGAGTTAAATTTTTCAGTTTACTTAAACAAAATATCATTAAGCAATTACTAGAACTAATAAAGAAGTTTTTTTCAGTTTCTGCCACTGGCATGGCAAAAACCGGTTTCTGCTGGCAAAAAGCCAATCCTGCTTACAATGTGGGTTGATACATAAACACATGCATAAGAAATGTTAACAAATTAATGCAGATGATAATTTAAGAAACAAAAGCATATTTTCTCTGCGATATTTGAGCAATATTACTCAAATAATTTATAAGAGATAAAAATTAACCTTCTTTCATTTTATATCTCAGAAATTTATGAAACTTACTATACATGATAAACTAAAGATTGAATTTTTAAAAAAAAAACTATCCTATTAAAATTATTCTAAAATGATAAACGAAAGAAATTATCTTTAGATATTTAAATAGCTGCTAAATAAGTTTTAGATATAAAGCAAACAGTGAAAATAAAATAAAAATTCAATTGTATGCCTGATTAAATTATTAAAACCCCATTATTTTGTGTCAAAAAATTCATTTTTACCCATTTAAGGATATGTTTCTTCAGAGAAAGAATGCTTTTGTGGTTGATTTCTAGCTTAAATTATCCTCTGAACTAAATACTCTGGTTTGGCCTATGAAAACTGCATTTTTTTAAAAGTAAAAATTTGATCATTACACACAAGTTATTTAGGGTGTAATGTTTTTTGATGCTTACACATTTAATGTAAATAAATTTTATTTTGGTAAAATCTAAGTGGATTAATAAACTAAAATGCAGTATGTTATTAAGTATAACAAAAAAAGTAATATTTAATTATGCAACATTTAAACTGGACATTTTTTTCAAAACTAATAAAAAAATTTAAGACCGTAAGTTACAGTCAAAATATTTGAAATTTCAATAGAGGGAATTTTCAACTTATACAAACCTTTTACTTCCAGTTCTTTTGTGTCATAATCCGGCATTGAACCTGTAGGTTCACTTTGAATTATCCTGATTCTGATTCCCCTTTCAGTTCCAGCTTTCATCAGATCGCTAAATATTTTGTCTCCCTTTAAAACAAATGAAGAAAAAAAATTATTATGCATAATATTTTAACTAAGACAGATAATATTTTAATGATTAAAGCAATCTTTTGCCTTTAAATTTCAAGTAGAAATGGTAAATGTAATATAACAAAAACTTTAGACAAAGAAATTCAACATGCATTTAACTAATGAAAACAAATTAATTAAAGATTTATAACAAACAAAGCTGCTTTCACTGGCCATGCAGAGAAAAAGGCAGGCTACAATGTGTAAACAAAAAACTACAGAAAAAAAAGTAAATAATTGAACTGCATTCCTTCACTGCATTTCACGGTTGCCAAGCAAATCTGGAAAAAAATTCCCTTTATACACAATACATTAAGAGGAAACACAATAATTACTGTGTTCTTGTGTGAGCTATATTGGGCTAACTATACTAAATTTAATTGCTGCAAAAACTTAGAGGGAAAGAAAGGAACGGCTGAAAATACTTAAACAATGCTATATTAAATTAAATAGAAGTTTAGTATAATTGAAATATCATGATTAAATATCCTATAGATTATGCTTTGAGTGGTCACCATTTTTTTAAAAAACAAAAATAAGAAACAAAATTCCCTGTATTTTCCCAGTTTGCAAAAAAATAAATAAATAAATAGAAAAAAAAACTCAAAATTCCTGGCAATTTCCATGTTATTTTAAGTTGTTGATTTAAATTCCCTGTATTTTCCAGGTTCTCCCTGTGGAGTGTCAACCCAGGAATATTAAGAAATTCAGGCCAGCTACACTTTTTCCAATGGCAGAAATAATCGGTATTCACCGGTCCGAACTAAAAATAATTTATCTTAAATAAACTTGAAAACAATTAAATAATTTTAATCTCTCAAGAAGTACCCACAGTGTACTGAATCTTTTGCATTGATAGCTTAAAATCAAGTTAGTTTCGGATAAAAGTGTAGGTTATGATTCAAAGTACTCGATTAAAGGTTTGAGTTATAGATGTACAGGTTATGAAGAATTGATGGTTATTCATAAGGTTGAACTGCCCTCTAAGAAAACCCAAATTTCTCAAATGCTCCACCTCAGGATATTGAAAGCATTCATTTATTTTTACTTTTTTATTTTTCTATTCCGATTTTTTTGTTACAAGGCATGGTCTGCCCTTTTCACTGCTAAAAATGTGTCTTTGATTAATTGTTTTCAATAGTTTAGTATGTGATGATTTCTATTTCACTATTGTCTACTTATTAAACTATAAATAGATTTTTTTTTACAAATTTTTTTCATAATTTATAATTCTTTTTATAAAAAACTTCTTTACTTGATACTCTTTGAGATACACATATTTATGAATTTAAAGTATATACAGTAAAACCTGTCTATAACGATACTGTAGGGACCTAAATAAAATATTGTTATAGGCAGGTTATCGTTATAGACAGGTGTGAAATTTAAAAGTATACGTTTAAAACTAATGATAAATTAAACTTCTTTTATAGGCTCCAAATGAAAATTTTACTTAGAATTATGAAACAGCACACAAGAAAAATTTACTTACAATTTTATGAATCAAAACAGAAATTATTTAGAAAAATAATCGGTTAGTTTTGTTTGTTTATTTTTGGAAGCAATTGCCATTTCCATGCACATAGATTTCAGTCCATCTAATGAATTCAAATGAACATCAGTTACATTTGGTAATGTTGCAACAAAATCTTGCGAAGTGTTAATTAGCAATATGGCATTCTCGGGTGAAATTTGAGTCCTGTTTTGAGAACACTCAGCTGCTTCTTCCTCATCACTTTGATCACCCGGGATAACTTCTGCTAAAATCGCAATCGCTATTGAATAGGAATTCCCCTCTTGTCGTGTCGCATCGATGTCTCGTCAGTTTGTCACACGTTTTTCTGACGAAGCTCTCTCCCTCCTACAATACCCCTTCACCAATTTCTACTGCTCTAATTTCCCCTAAAAGTGGCTTTTTTTTCTCAGAAACAACGAAAGAATATTACATACAAAGGAGATGGAAAAAAAATGAAAAAAAAAAACATTTTGTTATCTCACATTTAGGCTCGATGGGGAGTCGTTTTCCAACGGTAGAAAAATCGGAATAGAACTATCAACTATCAAAAGAGGAAAAATTATCGTTGCAGACATGTTTAACTGAAAAGTGGTTATCGCTATAAACAGGTTAAAAATACATTGAGTAAATAGGAATTTCACCGGGACCTCAAGGAAATATCGCTATAGACAGGTTTATCGTTATAGACAGTATCGTTATACACAGGTTTCACTGTATATATATATATAGCGCACATCCATTTCGGGCCCATCCTTGGTAACTAACAAAATCAAACACACTTCAGTAATGCAGCAAGAACGCACTTTAATACAAAAATCCTCTAATTACGCTTTTAGCTCAATTTGCGCTTTTGTTTTCATTTTTTGCAACCTGGCAATCTTGTTATGAAAATATTTTAAATCATTTTTGAAAAATTTCCTGTTCATGTAAGTTTATTTGAATTCGCTACTCTCTTTTTTTATTTCATTTCATGTTTTATTCTGTTTTTTCTTTATATTTTCTTTTCTGTTTTTACGTGATATTTTTACTTATTGTGTTCTATTTTGTTTGCTGTAATTTTTTTGTAAAATTTTTTGAGTGCTCCTCACACTATTGTATTAATATATTTTGCTTTGGCTATATTGATACAATATTAGAAAGCACCCTGTTTTGAGGATATAATTGTGTGTGCTGATAAAGAGATTATATCTTTTATTTTCTGGATTTTTTTAAAAATTTTGTCATTTTTTCTGAATTTTTTTCCAGCTTCTTGTTATTTTTATCATTATTTTTCTTATATTTTTTCCCCATCTTTCCCTGCTCTGTAATTTTTCTCTTATTTTCTCTACATTTTGAACTTATTTTATGAGTTCTATTTACTTGCAACTTAAGCGCAATAAATAAAACTTATTGTTTTTCTTAATTTTCTTTGTGTTTTTTGTATTTATTTATTATGTTATATATCAATATACCTTGTAACTATTCACATAAAGTGTTGGTCAAAATCTTTTTAATCCAAATGTTGAAACAGAAATTCTGTTACCCCTATAAATATTTAAGAAAAATCTCTGACTAAAAGCCAGAGAAGTTGACAGGTCTATGTTTGTCATGAGATTGCGGAGCCCTAACCTTCNTATATATATATGTAAAAGAAATTAAATATGAAATGCAACAAGTTGTTAAAATATAAGAAAATAGAAAAAATGCAAACAGAAATATAATTATATATAAATAAATGGAAAAAAAATTCTTTTTATTTGAAACTAAAATGAAATACATACTTGCCAAGAAGAAGGATCCGGATCATCCGGTTGAATATCTTGTCCTTTTAGTGTTGAATAGAATGTAGCGATATCAATGGATCTTTCTGCCAAGGAGATGAGTTGGGACCAGCTTTCAAAAACAGAAACATGAATCGTTTCACCGGCAGCGAAAGTCAGGTTTTCAGGTATGCTTTCCAGTAAGGTGATGCTGTTATAAAAGAAAAAGCCTTTTTTCAAAGACATAGTAAACTCAATTCAAACAGGAAAGTCTAGGAAAATAAAATCTAAATAAATATCATGTTGAATTGTATAAAACCAGAATCTACCTAATGGCTTTAACAAAAGTATAATAAATATTATTTTAAATTTTATTAAACCAGAATTTACCTAAAGGCTCTAATACAGGTAAAAGTCCTTATGGGGTTGAAATTTTGCAGAGGTTAAAATGCGAATAGTTTCGGTAAATGAAAATATTTTTTTGCTTAGAAATTTCTGTAATGAGATAACATAAAGTGATATTTAATGTCAGAAAATGTATGGGATTCCATCCTAAAAAGAGTGGTTAGTTGCTAACTTCTCAATTAACCAATAATAATTAATAACAATAATAAAATAATAATTCACTCTCAGTTTCGCTTGACTGGCCCTTATCATTATGAATGATGATCAAAAATGAGAGCTAAATTGAAAATATGGAACATTTTTCAAATGTAATCACAACAAAACTTTGTTGAATTAAAGATTCACACACAAAAGAATTAAAGATTGATTTCAAATAATAGGAAAATATTTAGAAGAAATTAATTACATATATTACTGAAAATGATACCTTGAAAATTTTCTGTACAAAAACTCGATAACAAGATATCAATTTATATACTACATATTTAATATAAATTTTTGAACTAAGGTTTATAATTAAATTACCTGCCAATAAAACACACTTTCATAGTACTAATTTAAGAAAAAACTTAGCTCTTACAACACTCGCGATATTGGGTTTAAAAATCGTGTGAATATGAATCGCACTCTTTGATTTTAGAATGCAAATCACAAGATTGGATTTTTGAACCGCATAAATGCGAATTGCGATACATGATTATTAGATCCTGTGTATACCAATAGAGACATAGGATTTTAAACTCGTGTGAATACTAACAGCGATATTGGATTTTCAAATCACGTAAATAGGAATCCCGATGTATGATTTTTAAACCGCGTGAATACAATTCGCAATAACTAACTGTTAAATCTGGCAAATGCAAAAATCATTGTTAGATATTAAAATCACGCGAATATAAATCGCAATATCAGTGGATTCCAGCATCAAATATTAAATCAATAAAAATTCAACAAACAAAAGAAAGAAAATTGTGACAGAGTCATGTGCATGAAAACGTTTTGTTAATGTGATTTAGAGAAGGTTTCAAAATTTAAATTTTAGATTGTAGAACTCATTCTTACTTTAAATTTTTGATTCGTTGGATTACATGTTTTGACTCATGGAAGTACACGAATCAATCAGAATTCCAGGGTCATGTGCATGAAAACGTTTTGTTAATGTGATTTAGAGAAGGTTTCAAAATTTAAATTTTAGAACTTATTCTTACTTTAAATTTTTGATTCGTTGGATTACATGTTTTGACTCATGGAAGTACACGAATCAATCAGAATTCCAGGGTACACCCGGAATAACATCACCCCTGAATCAAGCTGCAAAACATGAGTAGTTAAGACTTCTGTCAGTGGTGGCTTGAAGCCCACCCTGCTTCAGATTGATAAGTTAAGACTTGTTAGGTAAGTAAACCAGTAAAGACTGTATGGCTGACTTCATCGCCATCATCATGCCATTGGTCAGAATTCTCATTTATGTCATGAATGGATGGTTGACAATGCACAGATGGTGAGAGAGGTTTAAATTCGTTGTAAGACTTATCAGTTATTTAAAGGTAATATTATACTTGCTCCTACATATAAGATAAAAGCATTGCATTAATTCTATGTTTGGCAGGTAATGATTTGAGAGATGATGGGGGGCTAGCCAGGTCATTAATTACATGAATGAATCTTGAAAAACCTTCACTTAAAGGAACGATTAAATTTATAAATCAGTTTGAAAAATGTGTGTATATCAAATCTCCTAGTACTGTCGATCTCACCACAATAATTATATGATGCTTACAACCAGGGTTGGAGTTTTTGCCGGCAAAAAGGGGTTTTTGCCAGGACAGTGGCAAAAACCTGGTAAAAACCGGCAAAAACTGGTAAAAACCGGCAAAAACCAAATTATCTAAATTGCTGATTAAATATTATTACAAAATAATTGAAACAAATTTAAATCAATCATAAGGAATAATAATTTTGATACATTACATGAAAAAATTATTTTTAACATATTAATAATTAATATAAGGGTAATAATTTTTAAAAGATTGAAAGTTTTTGATCTCCTTTCATTTTAGAATCCTAAAATATGTTTTTTTACAAATAAATATTATTATTTGTATAATATTATTTATTATAAAAAATTATTATTTGTACAATAATTAACTACACATGTTGATAAGATATTTTATGCTTTAAATTATAGTTATATTAATTTAAAATAAGTTCATTTCACTGGAAAAAAGAGAATAATCACAAATTTTCCAATCAATAATGTTTTAAACTACTAAAATGATATATTATTACATTATCATTTAATTATGGAATAATAATTTTGCTAATTTTTTTGTAACTATTTATATTCATTAAATATATTTCAATTTTAGGAATAATTTTGTATCAAAAATGTGTTTTTGTCCTCTCATCTTGGAAAATATAGGTTTTTGCCACTTTTTGCCAATTTGCTTGGCAAAAACCTGTTTTTGCCAGGACGGTTTTTACCGGTATTTACCATGGTTTTTCCCACCTGCGGCAAAATCTTGCCAACCCTGCTTACATCAATTAAAGGTTGAAATTAAAAACACATTTTTTTCTTTCGCTACAATGCCCAGTTTTAAATAATAATAAAAAAACAAAGGAGCTGATCACGTAACAAACAGTATGAATGAAATCATATTTAACTTCAAAAGTACCTAATTGCATATAGCTTCCAACACATTAGGAAAAAATTTCAGCTAATTTTACCAAATTTCATAGTTGTTACATAATATTTTTTATATAGGGAATTGTAGGGATTTTTATTGTCATCAAAATACAAACATTTTAATACACTAATTACTATAAATGACCTGCAATATTTTCCAATTTATGAATGGCATTAAATGAATATAAATTTTTCTTTTAATATTAACTTTAACTTTTAATTTTAAATAGCACTAAACAAGTAAATCATCATTGATAATTAAAAAAATTTATAATTTAAAAAAAGAATTTTGCATAAAAATAAATTGAAATTTTTAGAAGAAAAAAGTTTTAAACTGATTACTACAAGTAAGGCTCACTCCATTATGCACTAATAATACTTATTTAAATATTCTAGCAAGCAATAAATTGCATTATAATTGTATTCAAATAGGAATTTTTTTTCCTCAAAAATTTACTCAATTATAGGGAATTTTCTAAAATATACAAGTAGACCAGGAGAAAATGGGAAAATCCAGTAGAGTTGGCAGCTATGAGATGTGTGCACTAAAATAAGGTAACAAGTTAAAGAATGAAATAAATGATTAATTTTAGTCTTGATAATGCCTCTTAATGAATGAGAAACTGGAACTTACGCACATGGACTCGAACAATTTTTATATTGAGCATCATAATCTCCAAGGGCCATGACTTCAACTGATTTTACTTCGTCCTGTCCTATAAGGGGTAAAAGCACGACGAGTATGATGAGGACCAGTATGATGGTGATGGGAATACATGATGGTTTTAACCATCCCTTCCATTTTTTTTCTTCTGTCTCAGGCTTCAGCATGTAGCGAGAGTCAAAAAACTGCAGCTCAAACTCACCAACGTCAAGCTTTCCAGTACGCTCAACGACAGTCTGTTAATGAAAGAAATAAAAAGAGTCAACATTCAAGCATTTTTAAAAATAAAGAAAGCAGTAGCATTTAAGTACCAAAGAGAAAAAGTCTGAGCCTTTCTAAGTCAGAAATAAGATTGGCATTTTAACCGGAAGAAACCTAGAAAGGCGCTAAAAGAAACTTGGTGGGGGGTTGGGGAACAGAAGAAACTGAACAAAATGGAAGAAACTAAAGATGGCCAATGCAATTGTTTACAAACAGTAAGAATGATGGATGAATTCGAATCAGTCTATATGAATTGTGCATCCAACTTGCACCGATCACAGTGCTGATGTAAAATATCCTCAGTGGTAGATGGATCATGGATCCTTTACCATCAGGCTAACCGTGGTTTTCCTCTCCTTGTGATGTAAATGAGGGTTAGTTCCATCAAAAAGTCCTCCAAGAAGACAAATATCTCCCAACACTTGATCCAGGAGTTTCCTTGTTTTCTGGATTGGGTTCAAAATGATAAGTCTATGGAGTTGAACATTAGTAGTCGTAAACTTACAATAATTGGGCCAGCTGTTCAATGACGGTTATATATATATGTGAAAAGGTTATTTATATATATATATATATATAAGAAAACAAAATTAAAAGAATAACTTATCCCTTTTTTTTAAAAAGAGACTTTTTTCATACTGAACTAAATTATTTTAGTTTCCCATGAATCCCAACTTCCTTCCAAATAAAGGCAAACACAGACACAACAAGTGTAACAATTACTATGACTGGTTTCCAATGTTGTTCATTGAGTCATATTTCAATTGCTCACTCCCAAAGCTATCTGCAGAAATCCCTTCTTCTAATTTTTATTAGGGTTAAAAATTCTCCTCCCCATTCACTATTCATCTGCTCAGATATTTTTAACATGTATAAGTTCCTACAATCTTAAAATAAATAAGTGTAGTCTTTAACTATCATTTGTGCTTGGGATTGAAATTTTTAGTCATGCTTAAAAAAATTTAAAATGTTTTAATTTGTTTCTAATCCTGCATTTTTATGTTCTAAGAAGAAAAACTAAGTTCTAAAAAAAGTAAAAGAAAATTTGTTGAAAGTGAAATTGGAAGCATTAAAAAAAACAGGATAACTCTTAAGAATCTTGCAGCTAAATACTAAGTAGTTTAAGTCACGGTAGGTGATTGGCGGAGAGCAAAAGAAGTTAACTAGAAGAGCATTCTGCTAACAAGTGGTCTAATTTGTCTTGAGAAAAAAAATCCTTAAAAAAATTTGAGTATGAAAAAACTGGTGTGGCACTTTATATATAGTTAACACATCAGAGCCAAAAAAATATACCTTTTTTCAGGTCCGATTCCTCAAGAATAAGCTTTGTTGTTTCGAGGGTGATGAAAACTTGATAAAGGAAATTAAATATTGCAGAAAAGCGTAAAAAATTACAATCTTACAGAAGACCAGCTTTACAGTAGCAATGAAAATTGTCTCAATTTGAAACTGCTACCATCGAAAATACTTACGTCACGAGAAGACAGTTTTCTTTTTATAATTATAAAATAAGGTTTTACTTTACACCTTTACTTAAAGGACTATAGTTACTTTAATTCCTTCTTTCCAAACACTGTTTTATAGGTTTCAAATATTCAAAAATGACGTTTTTTAAAAAGCTTGAAATTGATTCTATTATTTAAATTAGCTTCTAGTTATAAACTCTTTAAAATTGATTTAATATTTGACATTTTTTTTTGAAACAATAAAAGTTTTTTCCGTTTTTTCAGCTTGAGTTGAAGAAATCAATTTCCAACAGGGTAATCTTTCCCATGGTTTTTTATCAATAAGGAACAAACGTGACACCTCTGGTCACTAATTTACAATTCAGGAGCTTTTAATAACCATCTCTGTCTTTTGCAGATTTTCCATTAGACTGTAGTTGATCCCAATTATAACACAAAGCACTTATTTATTTAAAAATTTTCTACCTAAAATTTTAAAAAAAGACAAGAATCAAGTTTTTTTTAAGTTAGAAAATGCCAAACAGGAGAGTGGATTGTTAAAGACCTATTCAACTCAACTTTCAACTCATGGATTGGACAATCACTTGTTTGAAAAGCTCAGTTTATAATTTAAACTTTGCTTAATATGAATTGATTTAAACCACAAAAGTTTAAAAAAAATAAGTAAGATTTATTTTAAGATATTTTCAGTAAAAAAAAAATAATAGATTCACTCTAATAAATAAAATTACGAAAATATTTTTAGAAGCATTTGCATAGATACTGAATAATAAGGAACAGATTTTTTAAAAAAAATACAAATTCATATCTAGCAATGTACAGCCTAACTTTAAAAATAGGCATCTATTATTTCCTATATTTTGAATATGTATTGTGTATTGACATTAAAAATGTAAGTATAAAAATTAATTTTCTTTTATCTTGCAACATTTTAAATCACGTCAAATTTTAAAACTTAATAAAATAAAGCTATAATTTTAATCAAATATTATTTGGTTTTCGTTTTTAATTAATATTTTATAATTCTCTAAATGTCATTATAATTTTACTGAGTCTATTAAAAAACAATATAACTTTTAGCTTAAATATGCATAAATTCTGTCTCTAAATTAATTTAGTAAAGACTTAATAACTGTGTACTACTATACTATATTTACTAGATATTCATTTAATAATTCAATTTAAAAAATAAAAAAAATTTAACACTAAGATAGCCATTCTGTTTGCATTTTATTGAACAGGGGTATCCACAGACAATAAAAATAAAAAAACAGATAATTTATTTACCATATATATATATATATATATGTATATAAATATGGTAAATAAAATAAAACTGAAATAAATACTAGGTAAGCTCTAATGATGAATAATAATAGGTAGAAGCATAACCATTTGTATGAAATTAAGATAATAGGTACTAACTTTTCAACAGACTTGTAGTTGATTTCACTTAATAGGTAGAACTCATTTTTAAATGTGTAAAATTTCAACCCAGAGAAATTATTTAATTCTATTTTTTTAAAAATAAAATTTTAAAAAAAATATAGAAACACAAAGAATTAAATATATATACAATTTCAGAGACGGATGGCTGTTTCCGCATCACTTTCAACACAAAATCATTTCCCTGCTACTTTTCTACTATAAAAAAATGACTGTAGCCATCTGATACTTTTAAGTAAACATACTTTTTCTGAATAAATTGTCTTTCAATAGCCTTCAATTTCAAAAACCTTAAATTTAAGATATTTTTTATGAGATTTTTGACATTTATTTAATGAAATTAAATGAGAAGAAATAAAACATTCTTTCTATTATTGAAAAATACTAAGTTAAAATGAATGCATAGATTAGTAACTTGATTAGAACAACTTTTTAATACGCCAAGTATTTTAAATTTGTATATTGCAATAGTATACTCTAAAAGATGAACAATTCTTATTGACAAACAGGTATTTTTGTTATGATAACACTTACAACAATTTTATTTCACTTAAGTATATATTGTCGAAACTTGTAACACTTTATTTTACTTTAAAATGAAATGTAATAAAATTGAAACGATTCAATTCATTAACACAAAGTATAATATATGATGATTATTTGAACAACATTATAGAAATAAGGCAATAACTGATCATTAAAGTTATCATATGAGAAAATCCTAATATCTTAGCAAAAATTAATAAAAATTATCAATGCAAAATGATTATCAAAAGTTTTCACAGAATAAATATGTTATACCACAAAATTTACTATACTGTAACTGATTAAATATATTAATTATTATGAAAGATACAACCTTCTATCTTGATCAGAAACAAAAAATTTCGATTTTCCAATAATTAAAATGTACTATTTTTAAAAAGTTGAAGCATCATAATGGATATGAAACAAAAATAAACTATGCGACACCAGCTGTTAATTTTATGCTACGTACAAATTTTATTTATCATCAGATGATTAACATTTACAAACAAAACAACGTTTTTCGCAATCAAAATAATAATTTATTTATTTTATAGAAAAGCTTCCGGCTTTCTATTTTTGTTAAGTTAAAGTATCCATAAGATTTTCTTAGCCGAGCGATCCTTTTCTAGTCAAATTTTTTATAGGACCATTCCTACTGCCTTCCAGTTTTTTTTGCATGCCTTTCGCAGCCATACGAATGCATCCTGTGAGAAGGGCTCGTTTTAAATATAGAAGTAGCGAGTTTGGCATCAGCGCCCCCGGGCACAGAAATATTTCAGACTTCAATGTGTCATACTGTTTAAAATCGAACTAAAAAATTTAATATACATAAAACAAAGCATTTTTTAAAACATGCAATAATTTTAACAAATTTAAACACATTTTAATTACCCTAAAAACTCAATGTACCAAGTGTAATCTTCAAATAATAAAATAATTTTCAAAATCATGAAAGCTAATTAGAATAATTAAGTAAAAAAAAAACACATAAAGATATAACAAGACTCCAAATCCCTTGGGGCCAGAATTCTTGAGGGGCATTGAGAGATGTAAATGTGATTAAGATTTTCTTTATTTTCCCCTTAAAATTATGCACAATGATAATGAGATAAAATTATGAGAAAAATGTCTTAATAGAGAGTGGAATAAAATGTTAAACGAAAAATTAATTCAATAATACGCATAAGTTCTGTACGTGACATCGATCATGATGTATGTAGAGTACGTATACTAATACGAAATACTTTCCAACACTATTTCTAGAGTATAATTTTCATTTAGCATTTAGTTTAAAAATTCTACTGACAAACTTTCTATTAATTTGACACCTATTTTTAGTTATATAAAGTTTGAGTAACGAACTTACATTTTAATATACGATAAATTGTTTTGTAGGCATTTTTGTTACTCTGGGAAGAGAAGACATCACTATTTGTTTGCCGGTATTTTAGATTTTTTTTAAGGAAATAACATAATTTAATCAAACTTTCTTTCTTTTTCTTTTTACGAAAGAAGATAATTTGAACTCTGTCAGTACTACCATCATCTTTCAAATTTTAGTATGTATATATAGATATATATTTAGTACATATGTATCATTTAATATTATGTATTGTTTAGTATTGTGTACATTTATATCTACGATATTAATTTACACTTTAATGTGACTTTAAAATTACAAAGCTATGAAAGGATAGGTCGGTAAAAAAGGTTTTAAAAAATTGCGAACTATTGCAGTTGTTTTTAAATTGGTTTCCCCATACTTTTAAAATACATTTATCGTATATATTTATGAAATGTTTTACAAATTATTTTAGTTTTATATTTAAAAGTGAGTATTTCATTTTATAAAAAAAATAAGTAACTGGAATGTAAAGTACCTTTAACAAACATGTAATGTAGTTTTAATAGAATTTATTTATCACACTTTGATATATTTCATTTTTAGCATAAACTTTTTATTTTTAGTATAAACATTCAAATTGCATAATTTTATTTGTTAATAGAGAGTGAAATACATTCAAACTTTGAAACATCAGAAACATCAGAAACTTATGTGGGGAGTAACCAAATGATGAAGGATGCACTTTTGCATATAAAATGAAGCTTCTTTCTTTTTACTTTACTTTTTAATTCTTTGATTTTTTAAAATTTCGCTCGCATTTTAAAAATAGAAAACGCATTAATAATGTTTTTCTTTTCAAGATGATGCAAAAGCATTTATTCAAATTCTTTTTTTTTTTTTTGTTAAAAAAATTGTTTATTGTTTGGAAAAATAAATAAAATATACAATTTTCTATTCAATGCAATTTAATTTTAATCACCAAGCTAATCTGAAAGATGTGACACAAAAGTTAATGAAATTAAAAAAAATTAAAAGTATCTTTTTCTTAAAAAAAGCTACAATATTGAATGTATTTTTAAGTTATTTGTTCATATGAAAGCCTAGGCTTAAACAATTGTTTAATAGAACTACACTTTCTAAATCGCACAGAATAGAAAAGAAGTTACATTTTATAAAATTGTAGAGGCCGAAAGATACATAGATTTTGAGTGATACATTTTTTACTTAATGTGTTATAGTTTGCTTAAGTTTTTTAAAAAAATTTTTGAATTCTTCTCAGTCTATTGTATTGATATATTTCGCTATATTGATACAATATTAGAGAGCACTCCTTTTTGGAGGATATAATCGTGTGAGCTGATGAAGAGATTATATCTTTTTCTTTTTTTTTTCTTTTGTGACTTTTTAACATATATTTTTTAAAACTATTTTATTTTAATAATTTTTCTTCTTCTGCTTTCATTAATGTTTCCATTTTTCATATTTTCTCAATATTTTTAACATATTTTATGAGTTCTTCATACTTGAAGCTTATGCGTAGTTAATAAAACCTATTAATTTTCTTCGTTTTTTTCTTTTTATCCCTTTATAATGAGCTATATAGATATATACATATTAATAAATCTATTGATATATTTTTTTCCCTTTTGTTTAAAATCTTTTTGTTTCTTTTTTGTTCTTTTCCTGTTCTCTTTGAACTTTATTCTTATATCATGGGGTACTTGCAACTTTTCTTGCAGCTTGGGGTACTTGCAACTTGCGTAGTTAAAGAGGACGCTATACCACGTAAGAAACTGTTCGTCGGAAATTCTGCTTCATCTCCATAGATGTTTCTGTCGAGAGTAAATCTGATGATGAGAGAATATTTTCAAAATAATAAAATGCAAACAAATTATTGAAGAACTTGCCCACAGCATAATCTTAAATAATCGTCTCACAATTTGTTTGTATTTCGAGAGTTTGACTTACTCTAGGAATGTCAGAACAGACTGATCTCTAAACTTTCAACTTTTATGTTTCA
The DNA here is from genome assembly GCF_043381705.1 of Parasteatoda tepidariorum. NCBI lineage: Eukaryota > Metazoa > Arthropoda > Arachnida > Araneae > Theridiidae > Parasteatoda > Parasteatoda tepidariorum. The sequence goes on along the minus strand of NC_092212.1, from coordinate 86,187,229 downwards.
ATGGACATGAAACAGAATTTGAGACGAAAAGTTTCTCCCTTGATATAGCGTACTCTAAATAAACTACAAGCTTTTAAATTTATTTTTAATTTTTCTTTCATTCTTTATTGTCGCTTCATTCCTTAATTTATAGATACATAGTACAATATATGTGTAAATAAAAGTTAATAAAAATATTTAAAAAGTAACGAGTAAAAAGTACAAGTAAAAGTACAAGTACTAAACAAAAAAAGTAACGATTTAAAAGTACATTTCTAGGAAATCGAAAATTCAAAGTAACCTAAAATTTTATTGAATAATATTCCTATATTCTCTAATGTTTTTGCAAAATTGTTGTTATTTATTTAATTATTTTTAATTTTGAAAGTTATGGACATTAAATACCCAGGAGCCAAACCAGAAATCAAAATTATCTGTTTACATATAAAAAGGAGCTTAGATTTATGTTAATATTAGAACTATAAAATTTTTTTTTAATTTTGTTTTTATTTTCGGAAGCTTTATTTTATAAATAAATTACCTTGTTCGACAAATTCGATAAACATTACAACTTATGTTAGAAAATAAATTTAAAAAAAATACATTCATATACAGGAAACCCATATAAATCCAATAAACTACAAATTATATTTTGTTTTTAACTATAAATTTTTTTCATTTTGAAATATTTCATAATGGTAATTTTTGGATTTGTAATAACGATGCGCAAATTATGAACAAATGTTTTATTTTAAAATTTTATGAAATAAATAACTAATAACTAATAATCCACGATGTGCAATACTAAATCCAAAAATTATAAACAAATGTTTCATTTTAAAATTTTATGAAATGAATAACTAATACGTTTCGTAATAGTATATATGTTACGTTTAATATAATTCAAAAAAGATATTTTGTTGCAAAATTAAAAAAATTATAATATTTTAGATTTTTTTTAATGCGTACTACATCTCCATTAAATAAAGCATTGTTTTTATAATTTAAAACTTTAACGTTAAAAAATGTAAAACTTGTGTCAAAATTTTTTGTAATAGTAATATGAAATTAGTTACTTAAATTATTTAAAAAAGCATCCAATGCGCACACATTGTTACCAAAATTTTAAATTAACATACTTAAATGAATGAAAAATGTTTCAAATAAATATAAAATGTTATTCTATAAATAGAAAATAATTAGATATTAAAATTTATACGAAATATAAAATTTTTATGAATAATTAGATATTAAAATATTTTAGAAAGCTTACTGAGTTTTAGAAAAAAGTAACGATTTCATTCGACATTTCCGTTACAAATACTTGTACTTTTAATGTATACATTGCAACTTTAAAATGTGTGAATTGTCAAGGAACTCTCTTTTCTCATAAATCTTTCCACCACAAGTAGATGGATGCAGGATGATCAAAATTTTAAATTGAGGTATTGTACATACTAATAAAAATTCTGTTATCCAGAGTCTCTTTCTGCATTGAACTACTTTTATCTCTAAACGATTAAAAAAAACGATGAGTAAAAGTGACCGGTTGTTTACTTAATTTAANTGTATATGTATATATATATATATATATATGTATATGTGTGTGTGTATGTGAGGAATAAGATAAGATGTCATTTTTGCGGAAAAAAGTTGTTTATTATTCCCTGAAACATAATATGAGGGGGGGGATCTTTTTATGGAGACAGATCACGCGAATAACAGCTAATCTACCCAATGCACGAAAAGCATCAATGCTAGAAAATGATGTTCTAACATCTGTATTAGTTTATAGGGTGTGAGCGAGCAGTTGTCCTTAGCATGAAATTGACTTTCTCGAACTTTCGAAAGAGTCCTTCCATGAATTCTTCTTTCCTTCTTTTGAATTTTATCAATTTTTTTTTTAATGAATTACTAATTTGTGGTTCTAAGTTTATTAATTATTTCAAAACTAAGAAAAGTAAAATAAATAAATAAAAATAATGAGAAAATGTCCTTTATCTTTTTTTATCGGATTTTTTTACTTATTTTACTGATGTTTATTTTATTTTACTGAGGAAAAACATTCGATACACTGCAAATCTTGTAAAAAAAATGGGTGGCTTTACCATAAAGTGGTATATCGAATAAATGCTTCTTTCTTACACTAATGGGTGTAAAGTAGTAGCTGCCACAATTCTGTTTCACTTACACCAATTTACGCTTGAGATTCAGAAAATTTGCTTTTACGATACACTATGAAGTAAGCCTCATTCATTTAGGGTGCACATGTATACTCATTCTTGAAATAAAAGTACTTTGTTAACAAAATAGCATTCTTAATAATAACATGATTTAGTTGTTCAAAAACTCTTCCCTTTGTAACTCCTCTGAATAGACACCGTCAGTTCCTAAAGGTACCTGTGAAAACGACGCTTTATTGGCAGAGCAGAGAACTTTTAAGACAATGAATTCTGTTTTGTCACCTTTTCAATTCTATTTTTACTATTTATAAGACACTACAAAAAAGATACTAGTTGTAAAAGAACGGTTTTGGATAGCGAAATTTAAAATTTGTCATGAAGACATGGTACAATCCGAATCCAAAAATTTGTGCATTAGATGGTAATCATAAATCCTTAAAAGTACTCAGATGTGATTTTTGCATATATCTATTAGTTTTAAGATAAAGTGTTAACAATAATAAATACCTGCCATGAAGAAGTATTAAGTAAGAAAAATTAAATTCATTTCTTACTTGGCTTTTGGGTTAACAAGATATTTCATGAACTGTTCTTCGTATTGCACATGCTTTATTTACTCATAGTTTGCTTTTGTTTAAAGGTGTTAGTCTATTAGCTATATGGTTTACAAAACATGTGCTACCATTGTATAATGACAATCCTACTGTAATATCTGGAGCTGCTGTCCTAGAGCTCAGCTCATAATGAAGTGAAACTCAAGTGAGAGAAGCTAAGTTCAGCTCAAAGTTCTGCTTTTGTTTAAGCTGACGATAAAATGTACGATTGTGTTCATTTAGAAGAAGCCTCTACAGATTGAGCTAAAAATGACGATAGAGTTTAAGCTGAAGATGGAAATTGTACTACAGTGGAACGTTATAGTGGCTCAAGTTGAAGATTGAGCTCAAACTGAAGATAAATCTCTAGGTGGAATTCACACTCAAAATGTTGTTTATGATTGTGCTGAAGATTGAGCTCCAACTGAAGATAAATCTCGAGATGGAATTCAAACTGAAGTTTATGACTGTGTTAAAGAGTGAGTTTAAGCATAAAACGAACGTCAAAATTGTGTTCAGGCTCATGATTTAATTCTAAAATGAGCTTTAAAAAAAAGCTGATGATAAATTTCGAGTTAATTCTCAGGAAGACTCAAACTGAATTCTGCCTAAGTTATAAGTCTGAAAATGATCGTATGCATATAAGGTGTAATTAAAGCTCAAGATTTGTTCTCGTGCTGCTGTTTGATGTCTTAGAGATCAGTTGAAACTTTATCTTGTTCCAAATAGAAATTTCTTGCTGCATTCTAAAAAGGTGAATATAAACCTCATGTCGGTGATTGAATTCAGTCATTTTTAGCGGGCAATGACAGAAGTTTTCCATTTTCAGACGTAGCTTCATCACTTTACAATGACCTAAAGCATTCACTTCATATCTTCATTTATTTGAAATAAAGTAAAGCCCAAGACCTTGTTTTCAGGACAGGTATTTACATCAAAAAACGAAAATTGCCCCTTTCAGCGTTTGCAACCGAGTCATTTTGATTACCTTTTTCCTCATTAAAATAAGAAAATTTACATATTTCTTGCCTCTTAACCGATCAGTGAAAAATGTATATTTTATTTTAGCACCAACTTAAAAAATAATCATTAAAATAAAATAAAAAGTGAACTTGACGTCAAACGCATCCTATTTTTTTTGTTTCATTAGGAAGATTTAGCATTTTTACGCCACCTTCCAAACGCTCGCTTACGTTCATCAAAAAATCGCTGAATTCATTAAAATCTATAATCTACCAAATTTTTCTGCTCACAGAACATCAATTTTGAGTGGAGCAAAATATCTTCGTATGCCACACCTTTAAAGATATAGTCTACGTCCATTGTAAATGTTTGTCTCGATTTGGTGGGTAAAATTAAAATGATATTCCACTACGTCAGTGTTTTTAACTTTCGGATTTTTGATACTGATTTCTTGTTTTCATTCCGTAAGGTTGATGTTTTTTCACGGCGCATTTCAACTAAACTGACGCATGCGCAATGAATTGAAATCTTACGTACGGGAGAGTACGGAAGTCAATTTGCGAAATCTCCCTACTGATAACTCGGAAGCAGTTTAAAATCTCTTGACGGTGATTTTAATGAGTGGTGTTCTTTGATTCACAATTATAAAAGTCAAAGTTTTTTATTGAGTCGATACGTTTAGAAAATACATGATTCCCCTCTGTGGAGGATCAAAATGTTCGAATCATCCACAGGGATGTTTCCAAGACGATCGCCCATAGTGCGACCTAAATTAGCTACAACAACAGGAAAATACTCGAAAATCAAAATAATATTTCACAAGTTGTGCTTAACAATTGCATTTTTCATCTTTAAAAAATTTTTCTTTTTGGGAAATGTTCTTGCTGATGTTGGGAAAGAACTTTCGACAACCTTCATCTGTCAAAAAATACCTCCCACGTCGAATCGACTCAGCGTGTTTTATATACTAGTGAATGAATGCTTAATAACCGTAGTCATAGTTACGACACGCTACTCCCCCACCAGAATTTTAATAGGAATAGAATTCGATGAACCACTTGTTTTCGTATTTGTGAAAGACCGGGAGAGCTGTATCAAGTTCACCGGATTTTGAGCGTTTGTCGTGAGAGCTGTATTGAGATCCCGGTTGTGTGTGGTTTCTCCCGTATTGCTATTAGCAGGTCGAGTGTGTGCTGGATCCCTTTGCGGGTAAATGAGACTGAGAAGCAACACAGCACGAGGAAGACGATGACGCAGTCACAATTCGCAAATCAACTATTCAATGCGGACCATCCATCGTCGACATTGAATCGGCGCATGCGCATTATACAGCATTTTTGTTTTACGCGACTGAAACCGGTTTGCATTTGTTTATTTTCGTGTATCAATTAGTTAGCATTGTACAGCAATACGTCTAAAATAAATACATATAGGAAGTATATGTATACATATAGGAAGTATGTGACACATAGGAAGTATAAGGATATAGGAAGTAAATAATACATATGGGAAGTATAATAAATACATATAGGAAGATATACATATAAGAAGTATAAAATAAATATAGATAGGAAGTATATGTATGTTATATACTTCCTATAAATACATATAGGAAGTATATATCAGTGGGCGGGGGTACACCCGCCCACTGTCAATTTCATATGTATAGAATATTTTTTCAAGTCAATGGGCCATCGGACATTAATTGTTATATTAAAAAAAGATTATTTTCAAAGTTTCAAGTATTTATGCAGCTGGTAACATGGTAAACAATAGTTTTGAAAATATGTTGAATACAGTAGTCATGAAATTAAGAAAAATTGGTTGAATGTTTCGATTATACTTCATTTCAATACTGAAAAAATAATTTTTTCTATACATACAGCATTAAAGTATGTAGTCTTAAGTTTAATTTGCACAAAGAAAGAAGTTTATATGTGAAAAATTGTTCGAGTCATTACAAATTTACAAAAAAAATAGGATTTCGGGTAGCCCCGCTCAGATGAATGTCGGGTCATACCACCCAATTTTATTTCGTCGATAAATGTACGATTACAAAGATTATTATTTTATTGCTTCAAATTTGAATGTTATATGCATTTTTAACAACAAATATTGTTGTTATTAAATGATTGTTATTAAATGATAGAATTTACTAAAAGTATATAAATATGTAATAAATAAAATAATTTTGTGATAAAAATGATAAATGAGGTTTATCTATCGTCAATACATTGGTCATTTTCATTTACACCTGAAAAAACAGTCAAAAAACATAATTTTTGTAACTGGGCGGGGGCTACCCGACACATTTTGAAAAGAGCTGAAAAACACGTTTTTTTAAATTTCTATTTTTTAAGTTAAACTATACTTTTTTTGGTTTATTCTTGTTGCATTATTTAATTGGATGATAAAACATATAGAAACATACAAAAATATTGATTATTACTCAATATTATACAGAAATATAAGCAATACTCCTTCAGTGGGCGGGGCTACCCGACTCTCCCCTATGTTTAAATATAAAAGTATTGTATACAAACTCGCGCAAACTATGTCATTACTTAAAAAAACTATAGGGTGTCTAATAATTCGGTCTAAATAATATAATATAATACCTGTTATCATAAATATCTGTATTATATATCGTCTCATTTAACCCATTAATACACGAACGTAAGCAAGTACAAACCGGTTTCAGTCACATGAAAACACTAAAGCTGTATAGTATCACTTGATAATTGAGATTTTACAATAGAATCTTATAGTGCGTCTTATAATTTGGACAGGAACTGTGCAAGGCCATCATCACCCAATCAGAATTTGAGATAAAAAGAGTGCGGTATTTTAGAATCCCTATTCATTGTTTCCGACAAAGTTATATCTGTTACAATATACAAAATTAGATAACACAATTCAGCAGTTTTCGAAAGAAAGTTAAATAATATACAGTTGTCTGCTTTTAGAGTTTTGATTAAATATCTTTTTATGCCATTAACGTTGAAAGGCTTTTTTAGCATCCTCCAATTCGCCAGTTTAATCGGACATAAAATTAAATTTCAAAAATCTAAAAACTGACGCATTTTTAGTTTTAAATGACTCACTTTTAGAGACTCTGAAGAGTGTCACTTCATTTCTTTAAGAGTTTTGAGGAAAAATTTATAGAATTTCTAAAAATAATTATTTTTCTAATCTCATAAAGTAACCCCTTTATTTTTCTACATTTTTTAAACGGTATATTCTGCCGTCGAATAATAATAAGTCATCAAGAGCTTGTATTCACGAATAAGAAACAATTCACGAAAATAAGAAAATTGAAAAAAACTTTTTTTAAGAGAGAGTCTATTCGATCCTATTTAGATAAAATAAATAAATGTTGAAATTTGAAGGAAGAAAAAAGAAAGAGAGAGATGAAATACCTTTTCTGTAGAAGAGTTTTTAAAGTTGAGGGGAAGATGATGACACTTTATGACAAAGAAAGATATAGTATTCCCTTCACATTGAAATGAAATAAAACGCGGTACCTCTCTTCACAAACCTCACTACTTGATTTGGATTTATTCTTCTCTTCAGAAAGAATGACGTCACTCCTCGAATAGAATGTTTTTCTCCTATTCAAATCATGGCTTCCTCTGCCCATCCAAAGAATATTATTACTACATTTTTTATGCTCATTTTTCTTAAAGAAAATGTTTATATGAAGTGACTCATCTCAAACTTTTTCTTTAATAATTATTTCCTTTTTTTTTATGATGTCATTCCAAAATAGGCCTACCTATTTAAATTGATATTTTATTTCTCCTCGAAATCATAATTCTTTTTTTCCCCCCTCAGGAATTATGGTATTAATGTATAGATATTACCTGAGATGTTGATCACTTGAAAATTCAACTCACGGGTACTCTCCCATTGAATAACATGGGGGAAAACCGGTTTTTTTGATGAAGCTAAAAGATCGGAGACAACCGTGTCTACCTCTCAAAGGGTTAAAAAAAATAATTTAAAAAAAAACTCTAAACACCGTGAAAAATTACCTTTAAATAAAAAATAATGTCCTTAAAATTTTTCGAAAACATTATATATTACCTTCTTTTCATAAATATATATATATATNAACATACCAACATATATAATTTATAAAAAAATCTTATCTTTATAAAATTGGTAATATATAAAATAATAATTAAAATATCATAGGTGAGCTTTTAAATCGAGACATAGAGCAAGAAATGCGTGTTTAGAGAACTGGACAAGGCTCGAAATGCGCCTTTAATATGCTAAGCAATGACCCCAGAATTTTGACTCCTTAACATAAACAGTAAGGATACCTAGAAAAAATGTGTAGATAATTCTTTTCAAAAATTTTAATATCATATAAACTCCATTTACAATACATGAATGCATGTAATACATATACATTCATATATATATATATACACAAAAGGACAAAAAGAAAAAAAAACGAAGAAAATAAGAAAAACAATAAGTTTTATTTACTGCGCATAAACTGCAATTAAATAGAACTCATCAAATAAGTTCAAAATGCAGAGAAAACAGGAAAAAAATTACAGGACAATGAAAAAAGAGAAAAATAATAATAATAAAATTATACGTCATAATTTTTTTCATGTGCTCTCTACATTTTGAACTTATCATTATACTGATCATATTATAATATTATATTTTGATTACTTGCAATCATGATTACCTCCTATTATTTCTTGTTGTGATCGTTATTACTTGTGATCGTAATTACCCGTAATCGCAATGACGAGTAATCCGTTATATAGTAGTCATTACAATGTAAACAATTCCAGATGTATTCTTTAGTGCTGTTATTGACGCTCAGCTCAGCTTTGCAAAACGGAATTTCATGCTATGTTCATTTTTTCAGTACGTTTTTTAAGCTATGTCCGTTTTTACAAACAGGCATTTCGAGCTGCGTCAATTTTCGTAAATACTCATTTTGAGCAGTGTCCATTTTTGTGAACCCACCTTTTGAGCTGTGTGTCCAGATTTAAAGCTCACGGACGATGTCATTTATAAACAAAATAAACTGTCAATAAATACCCGATGAAGATAAATAGGAGTTTATTAATATTTAGTGGCTATGTTCAGGATTTGCTTTATGTTATCGAATGCCATCTGATAACACAAATTCTTCAAATTAAAAGAGTGACCCGAATCAATTTCTTGTATCTAGAAAAACTCTGTACAGCAGTAACTCTTGATATATTGGATCAAAATAATAAAATTCAATGCAAAATGTACAACTATTCATGAAGAAAAAATTGAATACGCCAGCAATAAAAGGCATCTTAGTCCTGATAATTACTATATAAATTATGGATTTTTTGTTCATTCTTGAGGAAGAGTTTAATAGCGTTTAATGGCAATAGTATTTTATGATTTAAAGCAGTGCACCAGTGGGGACCCCTCAACCACTTTAAGTTGCACTTTCTTTTTCGTTTTCATGAGTTAATAAAAAAAAATCAGGGTAACATAAGCAATAATAAACTACAGCACAACGAGATCGGTTGAAAAACTTTTTTGGAGTTGTTGATTGTTTTGAGACAGTTTTTGGGTGAAGATTTGTGTTAAAATATAGTTTTTGTAAAGACGACTCGTTTCAAGAAAAGAATGATGTTCTGCTTACACAAATGTCATAAATGACTGTATCGAATAGGATAAATCAAAACAATAGAATTAAAAGAAGATAGATCAATCATTTCTCCCACAAAAGTACCAAAGGCATTTCGTATAGCGGGACAATTATACATTACATTAAATAATTATTTGATTATTTCACGGTAGCAGAACCCTCCAGCAAAGCAACGGGTGCCGTTATTACCCAGATATCAGTTTATTTCTTTCGAGTTTTATATTTAAAAAGCAAACAAACAAATCGGGAAAAAGATTTCTTTTTGCAACGTCTTTAACATACCAACAGTTAATCTATTTCTACCATAGCCTGTCAAATGACCGGGCTTTAAGTTTCTTGACTGAATGTAAGAAACAAAGGAAATAAACTAAAAAAGCTTTATTATAATTGAACATAATTGTATACTGTCAATTTTTATGTAACACAAAGAATAAGAATTTTTTAATTCATTGCTCAACGCTTTTTTGACATATACAGGGTGCTTCCATTGTATATTTTTAGCAAACATATTTCTTCTAATTGTTATTATTTCTATTATCTATTATATATAATTCTCTTACGTGGCTCCCAAATTTTGGCTGCATTTGTTTTCCGCCGGTGGCAACGTTTGCTTTGTTTTGAAAACACCAAAGCATTCTGCCTTTTAATGATGTGTTTCTGATCTAATATATAAAATTCTCTTACGTGGCTCCCAAATTTTGGCTGAAGTACTTTGTACAACTAAATAAGATTATTTTCACAATAGTTAAATATTTACTTTATTTTCTTCATTCATAGAGAAAACAGTCGGTAAAGAATTCTGTTAGGTTAAAAAACATTTCGCTAAAAAAATAACGAATTCTAAAAGAAATAAAAATAAGCAACTTAAAAAATAAAAATGCTGTTGCCAGCCATAGAATTTTTTGAAAGTTAACTTAGCAACATAAATCAAAATGACATAGAAGCGCAACTAGATCAAAATTATGATACCTGAGCGCTTGACGTAACAAATCCTTCAATTCTAAAAGTGTTGTATCGGTAAATGCCCAAATTAACAATTGTGTTCTTAAAGAAATTCTATAAAAAGTTTAAAATAAACAATCTACTGCTACAACTGCTTCTTGTAGAACTTGGTTCATTGATTAAAAATATTGTTTTAATTTTACAGTACTAACTTTACTTCTACTTTCATTATTGCTATGACCCTCTTTCATTACATTTTACAACTTCATGCTAAATTTGAGGACAGCTACTTATCAAAACATTTAATTTTTGCCACTTTTTCTGACACAAAAATACCAATCTGAAACCTTAGGTACTTTCTTGAAATTTGAATTCAGAGAAATATATATTCCATCTTGCACTCGAGCACAACGTAAATATTTTCCCGAATATCTGCACACTTTTAAAAATTTTAGTCAAACTGCCTGTCACAACCGTACTAACTTCTTTGAAATATTTGAAATACTACTTTCGAAATAATACATCCGACTTGCGCTTAAATGGACTCCCTTCAGCACATTTAATAATATTTTCAATCTTTAAATGATTTATTTTTAAACGATGTTCTGTTAAACATGAATTTTGATTTACATGGTATTATTTTTCAGAAATGATCTTCGTCTCGAGATAATATTTATTCTTCTGTTTTAAAGAGCAACGATTGAGTGTTTTCAAGAAATCGCTCCTTTCATGACATTTTATTTTAATTTTATTTTATAACCGTCGTCGAACAGCAATTTTTTGGGTTACGACTACTAATGTTCAACTCCGTAACCTTGTCATTTTGAACCCAATCCGGAAAACAATGGAACTCCTGGATCGACTATTGGGAGAATTTTGTCTTCGTGGAAGATTTTTTGATGGAGCTAACCCGCATTTGAGTTACATGGAGAGGAAGACTATATGAGAACCTCCCACGGTTAGCATGACGGCAAGGAGACTCTAACCCAGAGGTCGCCAAAGTGGTCTATATAGACCCCCAGGGGTCTATTTAACATAAGCGGGGGTCGATCTGAGCCAGGGGCTCGATCCGAACTGGAAGGGTCGATTGGTCGAAGGATTATCAGTATTTTTCAGATATGTGTCAATTAGAAATAAAAGAAGAAGACTTGGAAATATATACAGGTAATCTTCAAAAATTGAGCGACGATTTTAAACTGCGTTTTGTTGATTTGGAAAACATTGATATCCCTGATTGTATTATTTGTGCCATTTTCTGCTCAAATTGAAAACGTGGGCATCAACCTGCAAGATGAGCTTGCTGAATTATTATGGGGATTTGAAGCAAAGACGCTTTTTAAAAATTTAACAATAAGCAAATTTTGGACAAATATAAATATAATGCAAAAATATGCAAGGCTTTACGAAATAGCTCAGCCATTTATGATAGCATTTCCAAGTTCCTATATGGTTGAAGCCGGTTTCAGTCACGTAAATTCAATCTTAACTAAGTACAGAAATAAATTAAATGTGGAGTTTCGAGGAGATTTAAGATTAAAATTGACCAATTTTGAACCCAATATAACGAACCTTACGAAAAAAAAAAAAAAAACACC
>NC_092212.1:86143845-86175286 GCF_043381705.1 Parasteatoda tepidariorum | reverse complement strand
AAAATAAAGTAAGAAATTTCTACTTACTTATAATTACTTATTATTTCATAAATATTAAGGTATTTATATTTCAACATTAATATATTTTTCATAAAACTATTGTTACACTATGTACTATTACTTTAATAAATGTTCAAAATCATAAAATAAATGTACAAACACAGTATCTAATAGAGTTTTATTTTAATTAACAGAAAATTACTTTTATGGGGGTCGATGGAGATTTCGAAAAATTATGTAGGGGTCGATGATCAAATAAGTTTGGCCACCCCTGCTCTAACCCATGATCCGTCTACCATTGAGGATATTTCACGTCAGTACTTTGGTCAGTGCAAGCCGGATGCGGAATTCGAACCCGGTTCGCCGCATTGGAAGGCGAACTCTCTATCCATCGTGGCTCATGGCAATGACATTCTCCCAAATGAATTTCTTGGACTGCATTTGAAGCTTAATTCTTTACTCACTTCCTCTACAGTCCCTGTTATGAGATGCACTCTTAAGATTCTGTGTCTCAATCTCAATGATCAGGTGATACTATCTATACAGCTTTATTGTCTTGTCGAGACTCTTTGCACTTGTTTACGATATGGTGTATCAATGGGTTAAATTAGACGATATATTATACAAATATACAATATTTATGATATCAGGTATATCATAATAGTTAGACCGAATTATTAGACACCCTCTAGCTTTTTTAAAATTAATTGCATGTTTTGCTCGAGTTCATATGCAATACTTTTATATTTAAACATTCATGTCATGAGTTTTTATTCAGGAGATTTGTTGGATACTTCTTATTTGTATTTATTTTGAACGTATTGCATGACAATATTAACCCTAATTGATACACGAACATAAACAATAAACGCTGTAAAGTATATCACCTGATAATTAATGTTTTAGATCAGGGATGGGGAAACTACGGCCCGCGGGCCAACTGTGGCCCGCCGGAAGGTTTTATCCGGCCCGCGGATGGAATTTTAACTTGCTGATCTGTGGCGAATATAAACAATATACATCCATTTTCTTGTCTACTTCGTTTAAAGTTATTTTTCTTTCTTTTTTAACTAAGTACTGCGGACCTTTTAACTTTCTCTATTTTTGTTCTACAAAATAATAAATTGATGGAGGCTAGCACAGACAGCTTCAATTGGTGAACTGAGCAGAAGTTCTTTATAGAATAGCCGTAGATTGGTGCCATCTGAAGCAATTGTTTCTGAATATGCCAAAAATTGAGTTTTACAAATCATTACCAAAAGCTAGTTTCCCAAATATTTCATGCCTACAAAATCAGGTCTATGTTTGCTTCCTTTTATTTATGTGTGAACAAGTGTTTTCATCTACAAACCTGAGAAAAAATCATTTCAGAAGTAGTTACCTAGAAGTAGTTTACCCTTGTTCCTTAAAATAAGTACATCTCACTTGGAACCTTAATATAAGGAACTTTTAAAGATGAAATCGCAATTTCATTCATCTTATTAAATATTTACAATGAAAATTGCATATAGTAGTTTTTTTAATTTTAGATGTTTTTATTTAGCCCATCAAAATTTTTTTTCTTCGATTTTTGGCCCTCGACCAGAAAAGTTTGCCCATCCCTGTTTTAGATGGAATCTTACAGTGCGTTTAATAATATGGCCAGTAGGTACTGTAAATTTCAAATGACTTCAAATATAGGGGAATGAAAATTTTCCAGTATTGGTTTCACTTGTAATGATGTTCTTTGTTTTAATGAGTACTTTAAAACAGTTGAGTATTACACAGTTTTAGTGAGTATTTAAAGACTCGGGAAGATCGTTTAAAAGCAGCGATGGTTATAAAAAGCAAACGACGTCCTTGAAGATGATGACAAGTTATGCGCTTCATTCGAAAACAAAATGAAACGGCATCGAGACATCCGCAGATATTAGTTGTTGAAGACAAAAGGGAAATAACTCTGTAATGTTTTGCATTCGAAATACGAAATTGCGTCGAGTGAAAACAATGGCCGCTTCAGCTGAGTAATGGGACTTCTTTTGCAAAAGCGGTCTACTCACCGTGACTTCTCTTTGTTTTCTTTCTCTTTTCTAGTTAATATTCAAGTTTTGTTAGAGATGAAAAAGGTTACTTTATACCGACCTATTAAATAAAATAACGTAGAGGCAAAATAACAATTAACTAAATAGAATATGCGATGACACATCGGAAGACTTTCTTAAGAAAATGTTTTTTGTTCTTTCAAGGGTGGCATCACCGTCTTTTTACTCGATGAGATTTATAATATGCATGCAACTGGTATGCCAATCACAGAATGTATCAAAGAGATACTTTTCTTTTAAAAAATATCCTCTGCAGTGTTTATAAATTACAGTAAATCTTCGCTACAGTACTGTTTTGGGGACCGAATAAATAGAGTGTTGTAGAGGGACATGAATCGAGAGCCTACATACTTTGGGGACACAATAAGATTCTTTTTGAAATTTTAATGCTATCTATGCATTAACTATAAATCTATTTATATATTATATAAACATTTAGTTCGTAGGGTGGTCATTATGGTTCAATATGCAATCAGATAGGAATGTTACCTCTGTGACTTCTTAAGAGGTAAGGGAGGCAATTCTAAAGAATGGAAGGTCTTGGGGGTGGTCTGTGTGCATCAGGGATGGGGTATTGAAATCTGAATACAAAAACCATTCATTGTGGTGTGAAAGCCATTCATTTCTCTTGTAGAAAAAATGGCAAAATATGATAAAGTAAGAATTTTTACATTATTTGAAAACCAATAATAAATGGTGAAAATAAGGTTGGGATTTTAAAAAAAAAAATCGTTTTACAGGTGTTTATTGGTTCAGAGAATATCGCACTATTGAGAGGGGGATAACATTAATTCATATGGTAGTTCGTCGGGACCTCGTAACATTAATGTAATAGACATTCTTGTAATAGAGGGAGTTATTGTTGTATCGGATATCGTCAGGGACCGATCAAGAGAAATTCAGGCCCACCCAATTCTCCAGGGCCCTAACAAAATATTTTGAAATTAAATTACTGAAGTTTACGTAATATTTTGAGTCATTAGTCCTAACAATAAAAAAGAATCTATTGAACTGCATGGTTCAAGATTCTAAGAAATTTCGAAAGCAGACTATTGAAGATTATTTTTTTTAAGATAAAGTTTACGTTTCTATATATTAAAGCAAAATATAAAACAACAAAACAATGTTACGTCAAAATGAAAATAGTTTGGCGACCACAAACAATTGAAATCAGTGATTTTTGCTAAAAGTCACTGATTAGCTGAATTATTTTTATTGCAAGCTGTAATTATGTGTTTATTTTAGTACTTAAACCAACACAAAGCTATCCCACCTTTCATTAGACTTTTCCCTCATTTTTGAGGCCCCTAGGCCCATGCCTTTTGGGCCTAGACGATAATCAGGCCCTGGATAGCGTAGTAGCAAGGGTTCACTGTAATTTAGTTAATGGGTACACATAGTTAACCAAAAAATCATTCTATGGATACTTTTTTTATAAAATAAGCTTGAACATCTTTTCAATATTTTTTTCTGGGGGGGGGGGGGATCTGTTTAACATTTTATCTTAGATATTTTTTAATCAAGTAATGTCTTTACAGCTTCAGTTTCTTGTCATTAATTATGTAATCCAGAGCTTTAGTTGTGGGATCGCTAGTTGATAAAGTTTTTATAGAGGTTTCTAAATTAATAATCTGAGTTCCCTTCAATATCACCCCCCCCATTTTAATAATAGTCTGTAATAGAATTACTAAATACTTTGACTTCCTAAACAACCCACATGTCCCGCAGGCGATTATTTTTCCAATATGTTGGTTTAGTCTTAGGAAAATGGTGCTAACTGTTATATTGTTGTTTCATTATAAATTATATAATCTATATCATCAGGGTTATTAATTAGCGTAAATTACATGCTATATGTTAGGAAAATTTTTTTAAAGTGTTAATTATGCTTGAAGTTTTACAAAAGTACATAGTATGATTAAAATTGAAAATATACTTATCATATATTATATTTAACAGTTTTTCTTTTCAAAATAAAGCCTTCCCTGTTTTTTTTTTTCTCTTTTTGTTTTCTTAAGGAAATTGAGCCCTGCTTATAATTATATCCTTTTTATAATTATATCTTTTCTAAATTTCTCTTTTTAGAGATGAATAAAACAGAATTTAGGGGAAAGAACAGATGTAAACAAAAATATAGCAGCTGCTAAATTGTACAGTGCACAAAAGAAAAAAAAAAGATATCTCCCAGAATAACTTTTGTTCTAATGATCGGATTTTCACGTACTATATGTCAATCTTAATGGTTTCTGGGGGTGACTTCAAACATGCCAATTAATTAGCTCTAACTATTAATTAAGTTGCTAATTACGACACAAAAACGCACTTTCTCTGAATAAAAGTTTATAATATTTTTTACACATTTGGATTCTAGACTCGCAAAATTGGGGTTAGACAAAATTTCGGAAAATTGGATCAAAAATTGGGGTGCTAGGAAGTTATATATATTTTTTCCGTCGTCCTGAAAGAGAACTATCGCCATAGAAGGAGGAGAAATTTAATCTAACCATACTCTAACTGCGTCATCGGCAAGAGAGAAATATTCTGTTGCTAAAGCAACCAAGTTGAGAGAATGAAATAAAAACTGAAGTCATTCATCGTTCTTGCGTTAGCTCGGGTCCGATGGCTCTTTTTAAAAAAATAGTTATTAGAAAAACATATTGAAATTCCTAGGTTACAGATTTGAGTTGATTTCTGTCCAAAAAGCAAAAATTGCTTTCCTTTTCACCTCAGTTAGAAATAAAATTTGAATCGATTTATAAATTATTTATAATTTGGAAAGATTTTAGTATTTGAACACATACACTTTTCATACAGCATTATTTGTTGTTTAACTTCCTTAAATATGAAGATTTTAAACCAAATTGACATTATTTTAATTATATAAATATTTGTAGAGCTAATCACATAAAGCATTGCATAAAAAATTTAAAGTATCTGGAAGAGATTATAATGAACAAGGTTCTATATAATTCACGATATTCTTTTTTGTTCTTTATAATGGAAGAAATGAGTGAATGTAAGGTGACATTTTAAAAAGCTTGAAATATGAATGAAGAATATTGTCTGATTCATTTTTTAAGAAATCGTTTCATTTTACCAAATATGTGAATTACGTGACTTTCTTTAGATAAAGATAATTTGCAAATAGCATCCTGATGTTTTTATACATTCTGAAACAGATTTTTGTAAATTGACCATAAAATGTGGCTCAACTAGTTGAAAAGTTACGATCACCAAGCATTTCTACCGTAATTTCTTTGCTTTATACCTTTTATTACAAAATTATTTTACGCTTCTTACCATATCTGATACATTAGTCTCCTTTTAAACCTTAAGAAACTGCAATAGTAGCAGCAAAACTAAGAAGATAAATGTATTTTATTAAGTTCATATTCACTACAGCCTTAAATAATCCATCTCAATAGGTAACTTCAAGTGTCTGGTTACAAAACCTTAAGTTTTGAAAGTCAAAAAGGATTTCTTTATTTCAATATGGGTGTCTCAGTTTTTTAAATGTTTTAAGTATAGCATATAAAACCCTGTTGAAATAATAATTTACAAATGATTGCTTCTTTCAGCATCATAAGATTCTGATCAAATTAATGATCAATAAAGATCCATTATACCTCATGGTAAAAACTTCATTAACTTGAAAAAAAAAATAAGAAGAAAATAAACGTCCATTCTTAAGACTCGCATCACGTGAATGAAGGAAGAAAAAAAGTAAAGTGAACTTGCCAACAAGAAAATATAAATAAAAGTGGGGGAAAAAATACTGAAAAACCGCAGTACCCCAAGAGTAAAATAACAAATCCAATTTTAAAAATAAATTGAAAAACCGTTATAGCCGTTAAAGGTAACTCAGGACAAAATGCATTTCCACGTACCATGGAGATACGGATCGAAACTAATATTGTTCATAAGGGAATCAGCATTCATATGAATAAAACAAGATTCCCGGATATCAAGACGAGCTGATGTGACAAGGGTGGTTAGAATCTTGGCATTATCGAAATGAAATTTATCCCCAAGACGCGAAGATTGTGTAGCAATAGATTTATCGTATTCGTGAAAAGAGACTTATTTACCGTGTTCCTTCAATATAATTTTTAAAATCCGTCTGGTTTCTACAATGTAGCCAAGGGTACACTGGCAGGGAATTTATTCTCTGTTTCAATCTTGGCTACCGCGGTATCTCTAATTTTTTTCACTTTTATTTTCCCTTTTTATTCCATTTTTAGCTTGCAACGAGATACATTTCTTATTTCAAGTCATTCACGTCTGCCGAGTCTTGTCTAGTTTTGAGTGAGGCCAAACATTTGCTTCAAACGTTGTCATTCTCAGAGCTCGTTAATGACTCGTGGTGTGAATATTTCAGAGCTAAAAACATATTGACTTTTATTTTTATATTTTTTGAAGATATTTTCTTCAGTTTCTGGGGATTTTTCATGCAATGGCACAGTATAGTAAATTAAAATACTTAACGTGATATTAAAATTAGTTTATGGCTCTTAGATTGAAAAAAAAAAACCCAACAACAATATAATAATATATAATGCGTCAAAACTTTCCAAAAAATTCAAAGCAGTGCATTTTTATTTCATTTTTTTATTGATTTATTTATTTATTTTTTGACTGCTGCTCTGAAAAATAATTTTTAAGATGTTAAAAAATTCCGTCTACAATTGAAATTTCGACAGTCGAATAAGACAATGGAATGACCTCTCTCTCTCTCCTGGAATCAAAGTTAAGTTGTTGCAACGTAAATTATTTTAAAAAAAGTTAACATCTGCGCCCTATTCGAAGGTTATGGAAAATATATTTTTTATTCATCTATCCAAAATGTACTCTAGATATGTTTTAGAGTATACTTAAGAACGTACTTCAATAGGGTTCATATTTTACCCTTTATTTTATTTTATTTTACCTGAATTGTTCAAGTTATATGATTAAGTGTACGAATAGTAAGTATGATGGTAAACGGTGCTTTTTACTACTTTTCCTCATCTTTCCTGTAGCTCTTAACAAATTAATAATTTCTAATTATTTAAATAAATTTTATTGTTTTTAACTGTTTCAAGCACTTAAATGTTACGTCCAAACAGATTTCAATTCTTGGGTGCATTAAATCATTGTCAATTGAGCATCAATGAAACGTTAGCATTCTTGTCTTTTTAAGACGAAGTAAAAGAACAATTTCTATTTATAAAATCTAAACATAATATATTAAAACTATTTTTTTAACGCATTAATCACAGCTATAAACAATTTGTTGTCCATAAATATTTTAAAATGCCTCATTTTAGTATTAAGGAAATTCTAGTGTTAGAAGAAAGAAAAAAACAATTTTTTAAGATGATGATTCTAAATATATCACGTTTTAGAAATCTTTTTACAATTTTATATTTTTAGTAATTGCTGTTTAACAAAATAAGGCATATCAAACATTTTCCTGACATAACAATATTTTTTTGAACTGTGCTAAATTTGAGAAACAATATTAAGAACTTTTTTTCTATATTAACCTTTTTAAAAAGTCTACTTTCTGAAAGTTAGCGGGTGAGAATAAATTTGAATGTCAAAGTAAAATTGTATGTCCATAATTTTTTGTTCATTTAAAAAAACAAAGCAATCTGTTGTATTTCTTTGCTTTGCACATACATGCATTTACTTTTCATTACTCAAGTAAATAAGAAACAAAAAAAGAGAATCAGTAATTTATCTTCATTCTTCAAACAAATTGTATGTACGTTTTGCATCGAATAATTTATAACAGCAGAATGTTTTTAATTTCTTGACAAAATTTATATCTCAGTTAGCTAACAATAATTCTAAGTTTCCTTTTAATAAAAACTTGAAAATAATATAAAAAGGAGAATTTTACTTTTAAGGAAAACCTAATTATTCCAAATCTATGCATGAGTTATGTATATTTTTGAAATACTCAGGCATGCATCAATTATTGAAAAAACAAATTAATATATAAAATTTAAAAAAGCTGATGTATAATCATATTCTATCAGAAACATGCTTTTACAAAACTTGAATAAAATGTCCTTCATTCAATAAAATGCATTATTGAAATTTCTTTACTAAATTACGAATACATTTTTAGACAACTTAAAAAGAAACATCGTATTTTATAATTAAAAATAAGGATTAGCAATCGGTTATTAACGAAAAAAAATATGATCAGAATTTTATGCTACGCTCGGGTAAGTAAAATTCCTCGTAAGTTATTCGCATTTAAATATTTCTAGCCCCATTTAAATATTTCTTCATTTTCACCAATTTATTTTTTCTACTAAATGAAAACCTTTGAAACTTTAGAATTTTCAATAGAAAAATAGGTACACAGATAACCATGGTATAAAAGAAATTTATACCACATAATTCAAACATTTTTCATCCACTTTTAAATTAAATGATAAAAAATAATTAATAATTATGAAAAATTATTTTTTGCTTGAAATTATCTTTGGGTAAACAGGTTTTATGAGTGTGTGCAATTTCTTTTGAGTTTCTTCATCAGTTTTAAAACTATGACTATAAACGCAAAAAGAGAAATTAACATTAAGAGGTCCGAAATTTGGATCGCTTTCCTGACCAAACTATTTACGACCCTATTTCCCAGATGGTGGCTACCCCCTATATTTTGGAGGTTAAGAATTCAACTATGTAAAAAAAAAGAGTTTTACTTAGCGAAAGTACGTTTTTGAGTTCGATTTCGTAACTAATTAATAGTTAGCATTAAATAATTAGTTTATTTGAGGTCTTCCCCAGGAACCATTAAGATTGTCACAAAAATCTGATCATTAGAACGAAAGTTATTCAGGGTGATGTCATTTTTTTGCGCACTATACAGTGTCTACCCTTAAAACAACATACATGTGTTTCTTTTGTGTTGCTGGAAGGCTCTGCAGCAGAACAGAGAGGAGGAAAACTTTGTAAAAAGCGATGATAATCGACTTTAAGCATTATTCAGACATTGCATACCGTGAGGCACCATAGTTATCCTAATTTGGTGTGTGAATGAATACTTTACTTCACCTTTTGCTTAAGACTGGTACAAAATGTGCACCACGTGTAATGGTACACCGTAAACAAAAGGCTGTGACGACACTTTAAAAGGATGTATTAAAATCTGAACAACAATAAATGAGAAAGCTCAAATGCATTTACTCCATTCATGAATTATTTATAATCAAGTTCGTGAAGATCATTTCATAAAAACAAAAGTTAACTGTTATAAAAGGCAAAAAATGTTTTTAGTTGTGTAATAAAGATAAGTATGTTCTCACAAGTCAGCTGTATTAAAATAATTTAATTTTTATCCGCTTCTTTTTAATGAAACCTATTTCGAATTCCTTCTCTTTATGCTATGCATATTTTTTCTTAACATTTTATTTTAAGTAATAGTGCATGAATGTATCTTAGATGAGGGATTCTTAGTGTATCTTGAAAATGACTGTACTCAGACTCTTGTAATTATAAATTTTATTAAGTTAATTAGTTTAGTTTAGTTTGTTAAAGGTCAAAAATGGTTTACATCAAGTAGTGAAAAAGAACATTCTTGGTGTTTCACTTTGGTATTTAGTAACTGCAGTGTTTTAGCGCCAAAATACACTAAAATTTCTTACAGTGTAGAAGTATAAGAACTCATCCTGGGTAAATGAAACTTAAATATTTGTGTTAAATTCTTAGATAAAATAAAGCGTATCGGATTGCATTATTTCCCTGGGATTTCGCATGAGGAAAAAAATAATTTAATTCTAGTCTCTATAGCTATATACAGACCCCATTGATTAGCCAGATAGTATACTAACGTATATAACTACTAAAGTCATTTTGTTTCGAACTAGGCATTTAAAATTTTAAAAGTTCTTTTCAAGTTATTGACTGACTATCAACCTGTTTTAATTGATAATAAAAAGTCCATTTATTAATTTGTTTCCACCAATGTTTCATTTTGTTACCATGACAACAAATATCAGAATCAAATTTTCAATGAACAGCAATAGTGAATCAACGAAAATGAATCCATAAATTAAAATGTTTTTTATGTTGTTATTACTATAAAAAAAGTGCTTTTGTTTTTCTTCTCTTAAACGGAGCGAACAAAATCAATATTAATAATATTAAATAAGGGATTAAGAGAATGAAATTTTATTAAAATATTCTTAGCTCTAAAAGATTTGTTTTGCTTTTCAACAAATGTCGCGCCTAAAATTTTTCATACGTGTGTTTGATAATCGTCGTATATAATTTTAATGAATAAAATTCTCAGCTAATTTTTACTTGTTAGTGAATATTTCGGTTAATTGACTTTTTTTGTACCTTAGTGTTTGAATACAAGCTTAATTGGGTAACTACCGACGACACACTAGCCTTCGTGGAAGTGTTTTCAATTAAACTAACCCGCATTTGCGTTACATGGGGAGGAAAACTACAAAAACTTCCCACGGTTAGCTCGAAGGCAAGGGTTTTCTAAACCATGATCCTACCACTGAGGACATTTCATGTCAACTCTGTGGTCGGGATTGAGTCACCTCATTGTCAGGTCACCCATGACATATAATGTTTGTGTGGGTAACAACTTAAAAGAACGTATGGTTCTTATAAGGTGGACGATAAGAGTAACAGCGTAGAGATGTTCAAAACGTTCATAAATTATAAATTTGAGTGTCATATTAAGGACAGTTAATTCTCGACTCCATGTCCAGTTAATTTGAAGCGTAATGAATGATTTGAACAAATAAACACATTAAATAATGACTATTTACATTTATTTACAATTTATACATTGACTAATTTAGGTTAAATGCGGCATCAAATATTTAAGATGCAAATACCCAGAGATAAAATAATAGAACAATATTAAAATGCAATTCTAAAAAGTAAGGATTGAAGTTGAAGGAAAAGCAAACTTGGAGTTCATAAATAATAATAAAAACAATTTATGCAGAATATGCGTTTGACGTCACTTCGCTTCAAATTCTCGACTTTCGTGCAGTTTAAATAGGTTTGAATAAAAAGTAACTAAAATAAAGTATTGCTTTGTTGACCTTTGTAGGAATTGACTTCAAATTTTTTATTTTTTTTTTTATATGACTTGTTTTTTACTTTAAAATGTAATATTTACTGTTTCAGATTTGTGTATACTTTTAACTTAAAGAAATTTATGACAGTCGAAAGTTCATTTGACTTTGGCCGAGAAACCTATACAAATTAAATTTATTGGCTCGCATAATTAATAATAGCAAATACGTGCGCATTTTGATTTTGACGAAATTGCTAATTTGATTTTTTATACATTGAGATAATTAGCATTTTTTTTAAATGTTAGCGTGTGTTGCATTAAACATTTTAACAACAAATTTGTCCCGTATGAACATGTAAGAGACGAAATTAAATCCAATCACTCTTTGAGCAATATGACTTAATTATACTCACATGTTGCCTTGAGTTTTGATAACACGATTTTAAGTCCCGAAATGATTGAAATTCTATTCATTTGAAAAGGATAACCAGCTGGATAACACTATTTCTATCATGTTAAGATAATACACGCCAATTTTTACAGTGCATACGATCTTATCTTTAAGTAGTCCATTGGGGGATAAAAGAATAATGAATTTCGTCTGAAAGTTTTATCTGGTTTGAAGATACAGTTAAAATTTGAATATTCCAATTCATCGAAAGCTGTCGAATATTGGATTTCTAGATACAATCATTCCAGATATGAAATCAAGTTTATCAAAACGTACCTTCATTCAGGGGATCTGCTACATTTTAGATTTTCAAATTCCTGACTTTTCATGACTCATTCCAAGATTTTTTCATGACTTAACGAAGTTACTATTTTCTCCCACAAAAACACAACAATACATTTAAAAAAGGATTATATTTATATTCATTGCAGTGATAGGTATATCCAAAACTGTTATACTCTGTATCTTTGTATTTATTGATTTTAAATTTAAAAAAACAGAGTAAAGAAAGAGTAGAAGCCATAAAATAGCCAAAAAAAATACAAAAGCAAACATTTTTTTTCTTCTTTTTTTCTGTAGAATTATATTTTAAAGATACTTTTGTTGTTCAATGGAAAGGAAAGAAATACTCCCGATTCTTCTGTTCCCACTTCGGAATCTAAAAAAATTCGCCTATGACTGGCCTGCTTCAGTTAGAATTTTAAATTGATAAAATAAAAAAAATAATAATAACAAAAATTCTGAAATCGCAGAAGTTTAAAAGATAATTCGCTTCAGAAATGTTTTTTCTTTCATTTTTTGAAAGAACACCCAAATTTTCAAAAAACATGATAAAAACATTTTATATTTTAATAAAATATGATTCTGAGTGGGGATTTTGTTACTAAATCAGATATTCGGAACAATACGAGGGGGGGGGTAGAATCCATTTTAAAAATTAGATTTTTCGATGACCTAAATCCATGACTTTCCATGATTTTTTTTTTCTAAAAAAATAGTTAAAATCATGACATTTCATGGCAAATTTTGTTCAGTTCCGAAATTCATGACTTTCCAGGTGAGCAGATACCCTGTTCATTTTACGAATTGTTCTTACTGCATTTTTTTAATGGATATTTCGTTTTGCAGTCCTCACTTCAAATTAACGAACACATAAATTTTAATTCGTTGAAAAAATTTGTGCAGAATTGTAATTGTTTTACATTAAAAATAATGAGATAAAAATCCCGACAACAATGAGATTCATAAATCAAGATTGAGGGTCTTTGAATGATCATCACTTACTTCCATTGAACGGCCATTCAGGTGTACTGGTGGTGTGTAAGCAGTCGTTGCCACCATCGTTTAAGGAACTTCATTGCTGAACCTCTGTTCCACAAAAGACTTTTTCTCTGCAGAACGAATATACTACATCCGTTCTTTCGGTTTAAAATGGACAACTTTCTTTAAAAAAGCAAATTTACTTACAAACTTCGAAAAACGAAAAAAACACTGTGATTTTTTTAAATTAAAAATATCCATTTGTGAATCATTCTTCTTTCTACAGTCAGATATAAATCCACTCTAAATTCAACTATCAAGTGAGCACTTTATGAGTATCGCAATTTCTATCCAATTAAAAGACGCCTTTGAACAAAAGGGGGTGCTCACTTAAAAGAGTGGCTTGAAAAACGTCATCGAACTAAATAATATCAAAAGTACATTAAATTCGTCTGACATCGACACACGCAAATTAACATATATAGATGTTTTCAAAATAAATCTGAGAACTTGTTTGAAGGATTTTAATCACAGAAGAGCACACTCATCATTTTTCTCAAGCCATGAAATCTACAGAAATATAATGAGAATACTTTAAAAAAAGACTTTTTCGTCAGCCGTATGTATTCGAATGGGCAACGGGGGGATGGGGGTGTTGTTCTAAATGGAGAAGATGTAAACAATATTTTTGGAGAACGAATCTGTGAAAAGAAGAATAAACTTCGTTTTGCAGAACAGGGTTTAGTCTGTCAGCGAGTGATCATTGTTTTTGTTTATTTTTAGCAACTCTTTTAGAACACCTTTGGAACTCTCTCTCTCTTACGTCTTTTCAAAAGAACTATTTTTTGACCTTTTCAGAAACAAACTAAAGAACTCTTCTCTCCAACGAACTCAACTGTCGATTTCAAAATTTCCTTTTCTTTTTTGTATTATTTTAACAAATATACTGATATTTAGCAATATCTTTCGATACATGTAAAATAAAAGGCAGTCATCCGAACAGAGATTTAAAGCACTCGGTATTTTGGATTCATTTTTTCTGACAAAAAATTTTACCAATACAATTTTGCATGTGTCTGTTTTTAAAAGTTTAATAAGTACCTTTGCGCAATTTTACGTGACAATAATTTTTAACTATACGCAAATCGGTGTTCAAAAATTTAAGATGTCATAAAATCTAAAAAGTGTTTAGTTTTAGATGACTGACTCCAGAACTGAAAATCGTATGTTTTTATAGCTTTTAAGTAATGGGGAGAATTCCCATCGAACAGACTTTGTCAGACTTTGAAATTAAAAAATACTACAACTTTATCTAAAAAAATACTACTGATTTTTAAGAGCCGTCTGCAGTAGTAGTTTTGAAATCTAAATAATATTAAAAGTATAATATACTATTCAATGGAAAATAATGCTACAAAAAGAATAAAATAAAAGTATATATTATTAAGAAGAAAATAATTTTAAAAAAAATATTTTCCCCTTTTGTGCACTTATATTATTTCAGGTAAACGCGTTGTAACAAAGATTTAAATCAGGAATTTTGTTTAATAAAAATTGTGCGTATTGTGCTTAGAATTATACTTCACAGAGGCACAAGATGAATTATCGAGTGATTATAAACTGTGGCACTCAACCGTATGCAATATTATTTGTATTTTGGCAGTTACCTTAGAAAAATATCAGAGTAGGATTTACAGGGCAAATGTGTATACTGGGCAGAGGAGGCACTAAATCTTAAAAGGTATTGGATATATATATCAATATAAAAAAAAATTCAAATAGAATTCTAATTTATCATAGGCAATCAAAATCGTGGCACTCATGTCTATAAACTTTTCACTTGAACAGAACGCGTTTTGTGATGATTTAACTGTTATAAATTTCCTTACATTGAAAGAATACATAGATCTAAAACAGAGTGAACAATGCATTTAAAAGCAAATAAATAAGTAAATGATTAAATAAAAAAAAATTAGGTACTTGCACTTTAAGAAGAAGACGATTACGGATACCCTCACATGTGACCTATAGCTTCAGTGCCAGCTAATCATTTATAAGCCAAATGGCAGGTTAAAGTTGAACTAAGTTTCTCCACATAAGTTAGAACTTTAAATAACACGAAGTCAATTAAATGCAGCGGCGTATCGCACATCGAATGCGTTGAAATATAATTCTTTCTCGTCTGCGTTTTTTACTTAACTTAAACTTTTAACTTAACTTAAACTTAACTTTTTTCAAAAAAGGCAAAATGTTTTTTGCCCTTAATTTTTTTTATTTTCCTAATATTTAAAGCCGGGATTTAAGAATGAACTAATCTAAGCCTTAAATGTGAATGCGTATAATTTAAAGTTTAATGTCAGCGTTTATAAATTTTGTGATATTTTCATTTAAAGGATAGTTGTTAGATAATCAAAAAATTGTGTTTAAAGAGGGGAAATGAATTTTCATTCTTATTCTTATTTGTAAACATTTTTGTAATGGAGTTTAATAATTTGTATTAGAGTTTTGTATTAGAGTTTAACTTCTTAAATTTAAAATACCATTTCAACAAGTAGGAGTAAGCATATCTAAATTGTTAAATGTAGTATTTTTTTAATTTCTCATAACTTATGAATCTGCGTATTTATTTCTGGCACTTATTTTTTTACTTTAGTTAAATTATGAGTTAAGTGAGCTTTCATTACGTATTTCAATATTTCTAGTCTGCTTTCATTTTTTTAATACATTTTGTAACGATGCTGTTTCCACGAGAACGTCGAAGCTATGAAAAAACGCATTTTTCAATATTGCATGCGAACCACTCAATGTAGAGGGATGAGAAATACCGCAAAATGATCCGAAAAAGCAATTAGCACAATCCGTAACAAAAATCCGTAGTGAGAGGTAAAAAAAAAAAAAACCATTATATTCGGCAGAGCATTCTGCACAAAAATTTTCCCCCTGAAACATAATCCTAAAAATATCTATTCATTTATGAAATGAAAACGATTGCTAGAAGAAAATGGATTCTAATAACCATGGAACAAATATCTGTAGAGCAAAGAAATTAAAGTATGAAATTTCCAGTTTTTGATCAGATTATTTTATAATAACAAAGAAATACTTTGTGAAAAAGTTTTCTTTTTTTTAAATGTTTCTTTTTTCTCGGTGAAGCTCTATAGTTCGTCCTTCAGAATTCAGTTGGCACTTGGCTCCACCTCCTCAGACGAAGAGTTCATTTCATCGTGGGAGTAAGCTGAGAAACGTTTCCGTGCTTGAAATTGAGACAACCCTTAATGCGTGCCAAATTGTGTGACAGTGAATTCTTTTTCAGTCACTTATTTCACTTTATCATCTGCCTTTACACCATTCGTAACTCTAGCTAATAAAATATGTTTTAAAATTAAAAACTGCTGTTTTCCCAGCAAAATGTCTCAAAAAAGACAAACTATTCACGCAAAAGAGAGAAATATGGTCCAATGTATGAAATATTTCATTTTAAAAAAATGCACATAAAGATTGCGAAATAAATAATTTTCTCATACGATTGCCAAATAGCAATTCTTGTTACGGATTGTTCACATCCTTCTCATAAAAATAGCGAAATAGTATCGTCGGATACCACGTGATGAAGGTAGAGCCAAGTTTTAACTCCTGGTGAGCGAACTATACAATCATTTATAGTACCAAGGCTGCACTTGATGGCTTGCTCATTGCCTAAATTTTATTGGGCTAAATATCTCAACTCATACCATTAACGTCGCCTACCTTGTGAAAATTAATAATTTAAGTTAAATAACATATTAAATTTCAAACGAAAGAGACGTGCTTTGTTTGTTTTGACAACAAATAAATAATAATAATAAAAAATAACAATAATAAAAAGAAACATATTTTTGTATTTAACTTGTATAGATGATTTTGACGTTGAGAAAAGGTCAATCCAAAAGCGAAGTTTTTTGTAACAAATCTTAAAGCCAAAGTGGAATTTCGTGATCTGAAAGATTGTGGGCTTTAAAATTGTATCATACGAATTAATATTTTGATAAAAACAACATTTGTTTCGAACTAGAGTCTCAGGCTAAATTATCACGCCAAATCGTATGCTAGCTTCGAAAAACTTTCAATCTTCGTGATGTATCGCGGTATGAAAATATTTTAGCACACACGAGGGCTTTTGCTTCAGCTTTTTTTAATTGGTTAAAGATCGCCTTTTTTACCCATGATTAAAATGTTCCCTTTCACACAAAATAAACAAATAACTGCAAAACAAACATAGCACGTAAAGCCACGCAACGCCACAGTCCGCAACTGATGCATGCGAGAACGCAACTGAAACCGGATTGCACTAGTTTACGTTTGTGTATCAATTCGTTAACATTGTCACGTGGTACGTTCAAAATAAATACAAATAGGAAGTATCTAAAAAATCTCCTGAATAAAAACCCATGACATGTATGTTTAACTATAAAAGTATTGCATAAAAACGCGTACAAAACCTGTCATTATTAAAAAAAACTGCAGCTGGTCTACTCATTTGATTAAGGACTGTAGATCCTTAAAATGTTGCATGAGGATGAGTCGGATTTTTTTTACATTTTTGTGTCAAGAAATGGACAAACGTGTCCTCTTTTACAGTCTTGTCTGTCGCTCTAAAATGTCAAATAATCCTAAATAAAATGTTATTTACATTGGAGTTCATTAAAATGTTCAGATTGACACAAATCGATCCATTTTGCTTCTGAGAATAAATAATTCTCTAATATGTGTTGAATAGGGAATTGAGTAAGTTTCATTATCCTAATGGTTCGATATCATTGGATGCATTCAAACCATTATAAGAAGTAAACTATTAGGGAGAAAATTACTTTGTCCACCCTTTCATAAATGGATCATTTTTTTTTCCTTCTTTTCAATAAATGTTTCATTTTTACTAGTTAGTCAGAAATGTTTGTGCGGACATGTCATGAAACATAATTACAGTTTTCTATTAAAAATGTTTCAAATACATCGTCGTGTACTTCTGAAATGAGTTTTACATTTCATGCAAAGCAATAAAAGTTGAATCCTATTACACATTTTTATTGGCCTAATTTCTAATAAATATTTATGACTTCGCCATGTATTTCAATAAACAACCTATGAATAACAGATCTCTCTGCTGAACGATTTGAAGGAAATAATAGCAATGAAAGATAACAAATAAAGTTTTTTTTTTCAAAGCATTTCATGAAAAATAAAATTAAAATTCTGCTATTACAATAACGCTTCTTTAGTGAGTCACACATAAAATCGTTAAAAAATATTGAATCGTCCCATAGTTTTGTCAGCTTGTTTTTTTTTCTTCTTTTTTTTGTGTATATATAAAACAATGATATTTTATGAATGTTGTTACATCCACTGTTATTTTGTCAGAAATTTTAGCACATGTGCGGAGATAAAAATAAATTAAAAATACCCTATTATGTTATTAAAAAGTAAATGAACCAACACCATTCTTCACAGCTTTTATAGTTTCTCTTTTCGATTTTTATGTTTTCACGTATTGTAAAATGTTAGTTCGATAGAAATGTATTGGGTTATTATGTTGTTTTGCATAAATTCCTAATAGTAGCCGGTAGGGGAAAAATTTTTTTGTCGTGTAATTAGAACAGTCTGGATAAATAATACAGTATTCGCCTGCTATCAGGTAGCATGTAAAACTTTAAGGTTCTGTAGAGCTTTGCCAAATTTACCACAACCCAATTTACAGCCAACTCAATTAAGAGTTCACGACTACTCATGTTCAGCCTTGTCATTTTGAACCCAATCCAGAAGACAAGGAAACTCCTGGATCAGTACCCCCAGAGGTATTGATTTCTTATGGGAACATGGAGGACTTCGTGACTCGAGAGATTTAACGAGCATCAGTCACCATTTACCTACACGGGGAGTGTTCGACCGAAACTTAGACGAACTCTTAGACGTGGGCCCTACCCACCAGGCTATCCCGGCCTTATTTTAAAAAGATTGGAAAGGGTGAGGGGTTACAGTTAAGGTGAATGTCTTAACAGCCCACGCTACCACCCTCCCGTGGGAAACAATTAGGGGAGCTATTCAAACTTTGGGTAAAGGGGTGTTAAGGAATCCTAGAGAGTCACTAACAAACTAAATTTGATACACATTTAAATTCATAATGAGCAAATAATTATTTACATTTTTTACTCTTAATATTCAGACAGTTATGCTATTAAAGTCTTGTTTTTTCTAACTATGACACTATAATGCTGTTAAAATCTAAACAGATCTCAAACTATCGCCATTTAACATGCAACCCGATTATTGTTTTTAAAAAGTTTTAAACATATTTTTAATTAATTTACATAATGTGTGTGTTATCTCTGTTGTTTAATTGTTTTATTTCCAATTTTAAGGGAAGAAGTACAGATTTCTAAAAAGATAAAAAAGTTCAAAAGTATGCATATGAGAGGGTCGAAGTCATAAAAGTTCTCTTGCCTCCCAATACCTTAAGAACTCATCCGACATCGGAGTTTTTGTTGTTTAATTATTAAAATGAATTTATGATTACTGTACACTTATTATTAAATATTCTATAACATAATAATTGATAGATATCAGACTGTCCTGATAACAACCATACATGACACATTTTAATAACGTATAGGAAAAAATTAAGCATATTGCTAAAAGTGTTGAATTTATTTTCATGCCTACACTAAAGGTTTAACCTATGAGTCATTTTTATTCAAATGTTTAGAGAAAGGGAATAAGCTTCACCACAGCTCAATGTCAATCCCATATTTTTGTCGCTTTTTTTATATATTTTTATTTTATTAATTATTTAATAGTTTATCTAAGTGTATTAAATTTTAAGGGTGATCTCACAAAGAAGAGTAGAGGGTTGAACGAAGTGTTAGAATATCTGCTGATATCAATTACATACTCTTAAATCATTACAAATAACGTTGCTAGGGTAACCAGTTACTTATATTTCCTTCCCCCCATAATAATATTCGAAAGTGATCCATTCAATTCACTCCGTTATTTTCTCCGTTACTAAGAAAGGATTTATTATAGTTTGATGAAATAAGAAAAAGATACAAAACTGCATGTTTTTTCCCAATAATGCAAAAAATAATCTATTTGAGTATTTTTTTTTTATTTATTCTTTTATATTTTCAATACTAACGCTACAGCTGTTTGACTAAAATTGTTTTTCTACATAAAATTAAAATACGGTGTCATTTTCTAATGTAAATGAGTTCGGTGTTCGCCTTATTTGGGCCTGGGTTCGATTCCTCGTCCAAAAGACTCGACCGATCTACACTTTCTCCGATCATGGTTCTACTTTAATGTAATTAATTGGTCAGCGTCGGGTCTGGATTTGGGAGAACGGTTAGAGAGCGTGGTGCCATCAGCTGTCCTCCGATCTAAATTGTGGTATTGCAGCGGCATAAAAAGGAGGGCCCTCTGCGCCTGTTTTTTATTTTATATTATAACCGTCGTTAAGCAGCTGACCCAATTTTATGGGCTTACGACTACTCATGTTCAACTCCGCAGCTTCGTCATTTTGAACCCAATCCAGAAGACAAGGGAACTTCTAGACCGAGTATTAGGAGAAATTTGCCTTCTTGGAGGACTTTTTTGATGGGGCTAACCCGCATTTGGGTTAAATGGAGAGGAAGACCACGGGAAACATGATCTTCCCATCCATGGTTAGCCTAACGGAAAGGGGACTGTAACCCATGATCCGTCTACCACTGAGGATATTTAACGTCCGCACTGTGGTCGGGACAAGCCGGATGCGGATTCGTTTCGATCAGTCATCGCTGGGGATTCGAATCACGTTCAGCTCATTGAAGAGCCATCATGGCTTTAAGGTGCCTGCTTTTTTTTTTTTTTTTTGTAATATTTATTATAATTAAATTGTAAAGTGATTATTAAGAATAAGAGTGATAAAAATAATAAACTCAATTTTACTGCCCTCTACGCCTGTTGGACCCAGTAAGTGAAATTGTTGGGTGTCCCTTAACTAAGCTAAGCTAGTCCGTTAAGCTAAGCCTATCCTCTACCGTGGATGAAATTTTTATTACAAATTCTGTTTCTCCTCCACATCTAATTTAAAATGTAGAAGAAGAAAAATGAGGTCATGGAGTTTCAATTGCTGGAAAATATCGAAATTCATTCATTCAAAGTTTCCTAATATAAACTTTTCATAATGCCCATCCCATTGACACTCGCATTCAGGTTTCAGATTCGTTGGCCACTCCACTACGGTCACCCTATTAGGTGGGACAAATTTGCTCTCTCTGTAAGGACAACCATGCCTTGTCCAGGGTTCGAACACATGAGCTTCCTGACTTGCTCCCTGACCACTACACGGTCATCCTTTTATAATTTGCTTCCATTTTAATGTTTTTAAAATTCCTTTTCGGTGTTTAAATCTTACTCTAGGTTAGACTGAACTCACTTCTTCTATTAAATTTTGAATTCATGATGGAGGTGAATTTGATAGTTGCGTAAAAACTGTTTCTATGTTTCCATTTATTATCCATAAACATTTTTTGTAAGAATGATTTGAAGGTCCAACACTTCAAGAAGAAAATTTTTTTATATTGGCCAGTTTTTAATTTTTTTTTATCAGCGATGAGCATCCGAAACGTCTGACACATGTCTCCAAAACTTATAATACGTTTTGTAATAGTGGTACCACTATAAAACTTATAGTGGTGGCACCTGGAGACAAATCAAGTTATACACCCTCAAAACTCACAACAATTTGATAATAAGCAGAGCTAACCAGTGCAGCCATCTATTGAAGAAATAAGTGGACTTTTTACGCTGGAAAACCAAACATACCTTTAAAAGTATTTATCTAAAAAAAAATTAATAAATTTTTATTTATTACACACCACCATTCACACCATTTTTCCGCTTTTATAGAAACTCTTGATATTAATAAAAAATTTATGGTTTTTTTTTTTGATCTTAAAAACTAAAAACTGGAAAACACTTGCAGGAAAAAGGTTAGTCTGGAAAAAAACATCTTGAGAAAGCCAAAGCCCACCCTGGGCTGTCGAGCCATTGATGATGATGATGATGAAGGTATTTCTTTTGAAAAATATTTCAAAATATAGTTAAAGTTACAAGATTCATTTCTAAAATGAAGAAAAAGAAACAAGCGTAATACAAAGGAATTTTCAGAAAATAATAAATTATTTGTTATAATTTAATATTAATTAAATATTAATAAAATGCACGTTATCGAGGAAAAAAGTTCTTATCGGGTGGTGAATGGCAGACAATATTTTAAGCACCCTATTGTCGCCCTGTGGGGACTACTAATTTCACCCTATAGGAGAGTAGGCAATTTAATGATGAAATAATAGTGCTTGCCTGTTTGTAGATGGAGGATATGCTGATTCCCATTTGGGGTGATGATGTGGTCAGGTCATTCAATTCATTGTAGGCTTCTTGTGGGGTGGGTGGGGAAGTGGGCACGATTTTACTTCCCATCCCTCCTCCTCCTTCTTTCCTGCCAACAAACAAAGAATGGAATGATTTTTAAATAATCAAAGAACAAACATCAATAAAGTGGGAGAGATTCTGGAACAATGAATGTTACGATAGCCACAAATTAAATGTGATAATGTAAATTCACTTCAATATTTTAGAGAAGTTTTACAAGTCCTGATTCTATGGATAGAAAAATCTTCCTCTAAAATGGAATCTAGACGTTCTTTTTTTTATTTTCTCACAAAGTTAATTCATACTTTCATCTCCTCTTTCATTTTCTGGAAATTTTTTAGTGAAAAACGTGATGAGCTCAATCAGCCTGACTCGTTTCAGACAGTTTACAACAAACTGGAGGCCTCATTCATTATAGGTTAATTGAAATAAGCCTTGGAAAACTCAGATTGTGTCTGAAGGCTGATTGTTATTTTCACTTAATGACCGTCGTTGAACAGCCGACCCAATTTTTGGGTTTACGACTACCAATGTTTAACTCCGTAGCCTTGTCATTTTGAACCCTATCCAGAAGACAAGGAAACTCCTAGATCAATCTGGCACAAAGAAAATTTCACGTCAGCGCTGTGGTCGGTGCCAGCCCGATGCGGATTCATATCTTGAACCCGGTTGAACTGAAACACTGAAATGCGAACGCTCTATCCCGTGAGTCATTGCGTCTCATGATGGCTGATTGTAGTACTTAGTCTAAAAAATATAAGGCTGCATAAAGAATAACGTAACATTTTCCAATTAGCTGGAGGAATTACATTTGCCAAATCTCTTTAATTAGCCTGAAAATGAGTGAGAAGATGAATGAAAAGAAGAAGAAGAAAAACTTACCAGTATCAGCAGGAACATAATTTACATTCTATTCCTTCAGAATCACGGTCAGTGCTGATCAGGAGAACAAGTATTGTTTTAGCAACTAAGCTGATCAGGGAACATGACTTGGAATTATAAATTGATTGATGGATCGATTTCGAAAAATTTAGAGTGTAAACAAATGATGTCCTATAATTAATTGCAATTGGAGCGAAAGAAATCTAATGTTGTTTTCAAAGAAAATAGATATGTTCTGGCGATCAATAAAGTAGTCGAAAGTGAGCCAACATTATTATCTGCCGTTAGTAGCGACCACTGATGGATCTATCAGAAGCGTCGTGAGCGCCCCACTGTTTTTTCTCTCCCTCCCTCTCTTCACTCAGACAAGAGGGTGACGCCCCATCTGTTAAAAGAGAAAGACAAGAGATGCGTCAACAAAAGATAATTACAGCAGATTATTCTATAGAAGCGATTCATTATAAATGAAGATCAATTTTCATGACATGCCACACAATTTTTAATGAAAAATAAAAATAATTAGAATAATTCTGGGTCTTATACATTTAACATGGTTCGACACATTTGTGTGCCCAGTAAGCTATATCACCGTAAAATAACTTTTATTCTAACAAGCAGATTTTCACGTTCAATTTCAGTGGTTCAAAGAATTGATCAATAATATGATAATTGACTAATATTTACTACAAATTAAAGCACGAAATCTTTATCAAAAACGTGCTTTTTTAAAGTCGGATTTTCGTCTATCTCACAATAATTCGAAGCCTAACGTTTCAGGATAGAAATCAAAAAATTTATCCCCTCGATGTTCATTTAAATTTTTTGACTATTTCACCCTATCTCGGGAACTCTTAAAGCGAATCAAAATCTTTATGCGCGCATTTATAAAACTCGTTTCACCAAATATTATTCAATGCAGAGAATATTTTTTTTATTCATTTTTTTCACTATTTTTTATTTATCGTTTCATGCATGAATGGTCAAAAATAAAAATTTCGAATACTAAAATATGAGAGTTGTCACCTCCTTTTAAACTATGTAGTTTTAGTGACACACTAAAGAATTTGCGTGAAATCGGTTAAATATTTTCTGAGTTAATACGTTTAAAACTTTTATAGCTCTAGAACTAATCGGTCTTTTTTTTTCAAACATAAAACGAAATAAAAGCTAATCGAGGTTCTTTTTCGCGTCTATGAAGATTGCTTAGGATTAGCCATCTGTATTTTAAAAAAAAGACGTTAATATTAAGCAAACCGTTCTTTTCAGTACACAGATTCTGAAGTACTCGATTCGTAGGAATGCTATTCGATTGCTAGGAATGCAGAAAGGGAAAATAGGTTTGAATGATGAGGCTTATAACCCTGCCTCTCATTTTAATTTGTTTTCAATCCCTTTCTCAATCATTTTACTGTCCAAATAATTTTTAATATGTTTTTTAAGCTTTATAATTAGATAAACTTTTATGAAAAAAGGGATTTTTTAATTGTATTTACGGAATTACGTGGATTCGATCCCATGAAATTTTTCTGCGCCATTAATCACTTGACATATTTCTTGAATGAGGATTTCAGAGTTAGAGGAGCTTCCTTGCTTGACGTGGTTACTGAAAAACCGATGACTTGAAGAACCTTTTGTCGACACCCATTGGCATATTAAATTTTAGGCAATCTATTTTCAATCTTAAATGAGGAATATTATTTAAGTTAGGTATCATTCAAGAATTATTGCACTCTTGAAGTGGATAAAAAGTAAATAGTATTTTTCAATTTAACAAACCAGAGCATGAAATAATTTTTTTT
Organism: Parasteatoda tepidariorum; assembly: GCF_043381705.1. NCBI lineage: Eukaryota > Metazoa > Arthropoda > Arachnida > Araneae > Theridiidae > Parasteatoda > Parasteatoda tepidariorum. Next base: position 86,150,326 of record NC_092212.1, on the reverse strand, counting down.
TTATTTGATAGTAGTTATCTCATTCTATGTGAACATTTGAATACTTGTTTTTGATCCTAAAAGAAAGAAACAAAAAGGAGAGAAAAAAAATTTGTATAAAAGAGAAGTAAATAAAATCCTGAAGTCACATTTTTGTCTTCCTTTTAATGACGGCGAAAATAAAATCGAAAATTCTAAATTATTAATTTTTTCTCGGGACTTTCGATTTCTTTGTTTTCATCAACAAATGTTTTTAGAATTTTTCTATTCCAAACGAAGGATCATTGGGAATTATTTTAAGCGGGTCAAGTAGAAAATGAGTCTCTTCCTGTCTTTCATTACAAAAAACTTTTAATAGTTTTTAAAAATAAGTTACTGTCTTCGCCGACCCTGCTGTTTCAGAATATTTTCATCAGACGTGCTTCTTAGCTCATAAATAGAGGATGGAGATGAAGTCATTCTGATGCAAAAACAGCATTATTCAAAACGCCCTATTAAAAGGAAAAACATAAATTTAAAATTAGCTATATATTTCAATAAAGAGCTTCCTGCTGACTTAATCTTCTCTATTGTCGGTGTGGTTACAAAAGGTTTTTTATTGCTGCAGTGGTTATAAAAAATAAATATTTTTTAGGATTTTGATTGTTTTATTCAATCGAGGCAGCAAAGGTTTAAAACATCCATTCAACCAGCCCACCTTGAGTCACTCTTTAGAGTAAAAGCGTCTCTAAGACATTCCAAGTATGCTAAATATCAAAAAGTGCCTTCTCATCAGTAGTACTACAATAATTGAACGAATGCTCATAGCAGCTTTTGAATGTCAGAATACAATTTAGAACTCTCTGGAGTCTTTTAAAGTCCCGATATCATTCATTGCTCCAAAAAAATATTTCTTTGTAAAGAGAGTCATTGACTGTTATGTCCAATCAACTAATGTTGAGTATTTTAATGGTTTTATTTTTATAGAATAGAATTTCTTTTTGAATGCGTTTTTATCTCAAATAATGAGTCTTTTTTTTTTCCGCGAATTTTGCGAGTAGGTTCTGTCATTATTGGGTTCAATACGGCTAAAATTTCTGCAATATTTTATTTTAAAAAAATTTTATGGTTGGGTTCCCACTATTTTCCAACTGATCTGCGTAATGCTAAATCTTTTGTTCCGAAAAGATTAAAAAAGGTGACAATTCTTTTTAAGACATTTTTCAGTTATTCGAATAGACCGTTCAATTACTGTTGCTGAATGCTAGTAATTGTTTCGCCAGTGTTCAGTCTAACTATTAATTCTTTGAATGTGCTGTAGAACGTAATACACAATGATGAATTAATTTTGCTAAGCTTCTCTCCTATGAAGTTCTATGAAGTAACACATTCTTTATTACTTTAATGGAATATGTTTAAGCTTCAATGATAGATTTTGTTAAGTTTAGTATACGTTTACGTAGTGACTGCCTTCGACTTGTTTTTAATGTCATTTTTATAAAACCACTAAAAAGTTGTTAAATAAATTGAAGTGATTAGATGATTTATAGATAATCTAAATAAAACATGTATTTAAAAATTGTACTGTTTTATAAGGTTTACATACAAAAATCATTTAAATTTATGATAGGAAAATAAAATAAAGAAATGTTCACTAATGAAAATCAAAAGAAGAACAACAATGATAGTGTTATATATATATATATATATATATATATATATATATATATATAAAATTAAGAAAAAACAGTTCATTAAATAAAAGTTAATTTTCTAAAATCATTTAAAATTATTTAATTAAATAGTAACGTTGTTAATTATAAACTTTTTTAACTTATCCAGTATAATATTACCTTACAAACATCCAATTTCAGCCCATCCTTGGTAACTGACAAATCAATCGCGATTCAGTACTGCAGTAAGAACGCTCTATAAAACAAAATCCCTCTATATACGTTTTTACCACCATCTGCACTTCTGTTTTCATATTTGGTAATCTGGCAATCTTATTACGAAAATACTTTTTATCATTCTTGAAAATTTTTCCGTTTATGTAAGTTCATTTGAATTCGCTACTCTACTCGCTTATTACTTAATGTGTCTATATTTTTTTTTTCAAAAATTTTCGAGTGCTCCTCACACTATTGTATTGATATATTTTGCTTTGGCTATATTGATACAATATTAGAAAGCACTCCTTTTTGCGGATATAATCGTGTGAGCTGACAAAGAGATTATATCTTTTTTTTTCCGGATTTTCTTTCAAAAAAATTTCTTTTTAATTTAAATAATTTTTGTTTTCTCTTTTTTCATTTCTTCTATAACATGTTATATTATTTGAAATCCAACGCTAAACTTTACTTACACGAAATAAAGTATTTTTAAGCTATGCAATAATTTTAACAAATTTAAACACCCAAATGCTTACCCAAAAAACTAAATTAACATTAAATAAAGCATTTTTGAACTATGCATAATTTAAAAAAAAAATGAGTCTCTAATCAGTAGCATTCCTCAAATATTAAAATAATTTTCATAACCATGGAAGATAATTAAAATAAATAAATTAAAAAAACATGAAGGTAAAACAAATCACGAAAAAAAAAATTCAACTGTGTGAAATATTTTGTCAAACTTAGCAGTTATTAAAACATCTTTCAATGCACATTAGCCATAACCCCGTTTAAAATAATGCTGCGTCATTCTAAACTCATTCAATTATTATTTTATGTAACTGATTATAAACAATAAACAGAATGGATGGTGGTCAAGTATTTTTAGTGACTTATTATAACATTTCAATGACTCGCTCACATGAATTTACATCTTATAGATACGTATGAAGCAGCCAGGCTCATATTCAATAGTAAGTGAGTGTGACCTGAAAACATTGGAAAAATAGATGTCGGTTGCAGTTCTCCTGGTGAAAAACTTTTCAAATGATGAGTGTTTGCATGATAACTATTATCACTATTTATAAAAAGAAATATGAAATGAAATATAATAAGAAATTAAAAAATATATATATTAGACAATTTTGTTTATTTTTAGTTTTTTTTTAATACGATTTATAAAAATTAAGATTCTTGCCCGGGTGGTACTGGCCGCCTCACGCCCTACAAACAAACACTGAATACTATAAAACAAATGATCTTTTTTTCTGAGCTACATTGTTAATTGTTCATCACATTTTGGTTTAGCTTCTAATGATTATCAAAAATGAGAAAATTGCTACTTCCTAAATCAATAAAAAAAAATAAGTGTGTTTCAGCCTCCCTCGAGTTGTTTCATTATATTTTATATATATTATATTACATTATATATTTATATATATATATATATTTATTTATATTATATTATATATATCTGCGTTGGTATATTTAAACATAACTTCATGAAGTCTATTCATGAAATACGTATCAACAGGTAGAACGAAGACGTAATTATTTTGTTCTGAATTCAACAAGTAAAAAATCACTGTTCAGTTTTTTCCCCTCCATATTCGCTCCAAATGATTTTATAAAAGAAGATTGCAAAACATCCCTTTATACCACAATGAATATGAAAACATTAGTGCTGCCATCTACTTGTTACATTGTGTAATATAGTTCTAATGAAAGTAAAAAAACTAAGATGAATCTCGCAGCTAGAATTTAAATTTCCACCCGCGATGACTCGAATATTACGTATAAATTACTGTAAAAAAGAATATATACAGGGACGGATTTAACCTTGGTGGGGCCTTAAACTACTGAAAATGATGAGGCCCTTATAAGTTCAATTCCATTTCTATACACCTAAAGAAAACTGTCATTATTTTTTATTGTTGAGTATTAAGATTATACGAGTATTATTAAAAAAATTGATAATATTACTTTATTGTTAAATATATTAATTGTGATGAGACTATTATGTAGAACCATTCTTTTATTGCACATATATGTTTTGAACGAGGGGAAAAACTTACAAAAGAAACACATTTTAAGCACAGAGTAAAAATTTGGCGTGCTGGGCCACTATAAATTTAACAGAGTTTATTTTTTTTAAAATTCATTTTGAATATATTTTATTTGCAATTTTAATGATTTTTTCGCGAATTTTTTTCTGAATTGTTTCTTCTTTACGTTACAAAATCTATAAGACTTAGAAACATTAAATTTCAATGAGCGTAGAAAATATGCAAAGAGTTACAATTTGATTATTAGTTTTATTTTTTTAATAACCACCGTTGAACAACCGACTCAATTTTGAGTTGACGCCCTATCAACCAAGCTATCCCGGCCAAATTTATTAGTTTATTTTATAAGTCATTGCCAAGCCGACCCAATTTCGAGTTTACGACTACTAATATTCAACTCCGTAGCCTTGTCATTTTGAACCCAATCCTGAAGACAAGAGAACTGTTAGATTAGAACCCAGAGGTATTTATTTGTTATGAGAACTTGGAGGACTTTGTGACCCAGACAGAGTTAACATGCTCCAGTCACCATTTTTGCATGGGTATTCTTCTGCCGGCTGGATTCAAACTCCCATTCTGACGAACACGAGTCCAACGCCCTATCAACCAGGCTATCCCGGCCGAATTTATTAGTTTATTTTATGACAGTCACTGCACAATCGACCCAATTTCGAGTTTACGACTACTAATATTCAACTCCGTAGCCTTGTAATTTTGAACTCAATCCAGAAGACAAGGGAACTGTAAGATAAGAACCCAGAGGTATTTATTTGTTATGAGAACTTGGAGGGCTTTGTGACCCCGACAGATTTAACATGCACCAGTCACCATTTTATACATGGGTAATCTTCTGCCGGCTGGATTCAAACTCCTATTCTCACGAACACGAGTCCAACGCCCTATCAACCAGACCATCCCTGCCGAATTTATAAGTTTATTTTATAACAGTCACTGCACAACCGACCCAATTTCGAGTTTACGACTACTAATATTCAACTCCGTAGGCTTGTCATTTTGAACTCAATCCAGAAGACAAGGGAACTGTAAGATAAGAACCCAGAGGTATTTATTTGTTATGAGAACTTGGAGGGCTTTGTGACCCCGACAGATTTAACATGCACCAGTCACCATTTTATACATGGGTAATCTTCTGCCGGCTGGATTCAAACTCCTATTCTCACGAACACGAGTCCAACGCCCTATCAACCAGGCTATCCCGGCCGAATTTATTAGTTTATTTTATAACAGGCATTGCACAGCCGACCTAATTTCGAGTTTACGACTACTAATATTCAATTCCGTAGCCTTGTCATTTTGAACCCTATCCAGTAGTCCCTGGAGCAGGTGAGGGCCGTTGTATTAATACTGTTTGTAAAAATAAAAAGAACATTTCGTAATCTGATATTTAATTGATGTTTATATTGAAAATATTTCTTCATTATTTTTGCTTTCTTTTTAATTATTTTAAGTACATTTGTTAAATTTTAGTGCAAGAAAAAAAATTGTCATTATTTATGTAAATTTTCGCCTCATATTTTTAAGGATTTATTGTAGTGTCCATTAAATATCAGAGAGAATAAATGTCATACGGGTTTAAAGTGTCAGCTCTGCTCTTGATGGTGTATAGTGGCTAGGATGTGAAAGAGCAACTGTCCCGGGCATCCAGCCAAAACGAGCATTCAACATATCAATGGAACACACTAAAGCTTTATATCAATTAGTAATTAGTTTTAGATAATTACAATTGTAGAATAATTATCTTATTATAGGATAAAATGTTTTAAAAGACAAATATCTGTTATTGCTTAACATTTAATCAACGAAAAAACAGAACCAACATTGAAAACTAACGAATTTATTATTTTTAATTACTGATAAAGTTTGTGACAGAATAAAATAAATTAAAGCCTGATAGATTTCAGAATTCACCTTCTAGTTATACTATTCAATCAAATAGGTTTCGATGTCTTTCATGCGGACGGCATCGATCCTCGGCTGTGGACAATTTTCAATTTTTTTCTCCTTTTGTTTATTTTGAATCATATTATTTATTTATGTGTTTTTCGATAAATTGAAGGATCCTATATATAGAAAATAATTTTTTTTTATTCGGGAAATTTCAAATAATGCTTAAAAAGTGGAAAAATCCCGGAAAATTAGTTTGTTTAAATTATATTATTAACACGTTTTACGATATTTTCACGACGCTTTAGCATAGGAAAGGTGTTCTATGTTTAAAATCAATTCTCTTTCTTTGTGAAAGAACGCATAATGGAATAAAAAATAATATAAAATAAAATGGCGGGAAAAAGTCTCAAAATTTTAAGACCGCCTAACTCCTTTGAATATAAAGCTACAATTTTCAAACTCGTACCGAAAGTAGCCCTCTATTAACCGAACCAGACTACTAAAGTAAAATATTATAGATAGAATAGGGAGGTCACAGTGACCCCTTACGTCTTTTGTTTATCTAATCGGGAGAGGGTATTTAAAGGTATGTAGTATCAGGAACGCCGTAAAAGCGTGGTCCAACGGGTTGTTCTAAGTATAACATCAAGGGTGTCT